>NC_056731.1:156544736-156824736 GCF_019279795.1 Protopterus annectens
TAAGCCAAAGGGCAGTGCAGAGAACTGGTAGCGATTGTAGCCTGCTTTGAAGCGTAGGTATCTTCTGCAAGATTCCCTGATTGGGATGTGCAGGTAGGCTTCCTTTAAATCCAGTGTTACCAACCAGGCATCTTTGCCTAGCATAGGAAGCAACTGGTGAAGAGTCAGCATCTTGAATTTTGGAATCACCAAAAAGGTGTTTAGAGTAGACAGGTCCAGAATAGGATGCCATGAATTGCCATGAATTGTCTTTTCTGGGTACCAGGAAAAGTCTTGAGTAGAAACCTTGGCCTTTTTCCTCTTCTGGTATAGTTTGAATAGCCTTTATGTTTAAAAGAGAGAGTATTTGCTTTTGAGCCTCTGCCCACTGATTTGGGAGTAGATCTGGCCAACCATTTGGTGTTGGTAATGTATGGAAGTGAAATCTGTATCCTTGGGACAATATATTTAAAACCCATTTGTCCTGGGTAATGAGTTCCCAGTTTTTGGCCTGCAGACCAATTTTCCCCCCTAAAGGAGCATTCAGTTGAGAAGTGCTTGTAAGTTTCAAAAACAAGTCATGGAGACAGTTTTTCCATAGGGGGAAGTCTTACTACTCCCAAATTTGGAAGCAGAATCCCCCCACTGCTTAGTCTTGTGTGTAGCCTGGGAATGAAACCTGGGGTTTCTGCTATGTCTGGGTTTGGATTGAGAATGCCTGGAAGAAGCCAGAAAGTACCAATTCTTAGAGGGCCAATGCCTTCTAAATCTTGGAGGCTGAACTTGTAAGAAATATTTTAGCAGTTTGCATAGATTTAGCTTTATCTTTCATCTTTATAAGAACTTCCTCAGCTTTGTTGCCAAACATGGGGTCCTGATTAAAGGGAGCATCCAACAGTATAGCTTTAATATGTTTAGGCAAAGATTGCTCCTTAAGCAAAGCATGCCTACTGAGTACAAACCCAGTGACAGCAGCCCTGCAAGTGGCCTCTAAAGAATCAAACCCACATTGCAAAGTATGTTTCCCAACCTGTTCAGAAGAATGCATTAAATCCTGTAATTCCTTATTTTCAGCACAGTCAAGAATCAACATCATTTTCTGTTTAAGCAATCCAACAATATGTTGTTGATACTTTAACATATGAAACTGACAGTTTAAGGCCCTAATGGCCAAGGTTGCAGAAGTGTAAACCTTCTTACCCCATCTATCCAGCACCCTGGAGTCTCTATCAGAAGGGTTAGGGGTTTTGGCTGTAGAGGCCTTAATGCCCTTAGGTCCCTGTGAAATAGTCTCTGGATCCGCAATAGGAATTTTATAAAGGAACTTGTGAGAATCAGGAACGCTGTAATATCTGTCAGGTTTTCTCGGAGCAGGAGGCAAAGACTCAGGGGCCAAACTCGATTCCAAAAAGGCATCATCAACAATATCTAGTACAGGAGGAATAGCTAAAGGCATATGCTGAGGCAGGAGTAAGAAATCCCTGAGCCTCTTTTTCAAATCAGAAAAATCCTGGCTTTTCCAGTGGAAATGCTCCCTTCGAGTATGTAAGGTTTCACTAAAAGAAAAATCCTCTGGAGGGGAAGCAGAGGGAATAGAATCCTCTGCATCAGAATCCTCATAAGTAGATAAAGGCAAATCCAGGCCATCAAAAGAATCAGAAAAATCAGAATCCTGGTCAGAAGATTCATAAACAATTTCAGTCCTAGGTCTCTTAGAAGAGGTTGGTTGGATTCCCCTTATTAAAGTTATAAGATCTTCAGTCATTCTTATAATTTGTTTTTTAGGCATAGATGCCTGAGCATGCAGCCTGGGCATTGGTTTTCTAGGCATGGTTCGAGGTTTAGGCCTTAAAGAAGGAGGCATCGGTTTAATATGCAAGTCCATAGGCCTGAATACACCTTCAGAAGCTGGTGCCTGCACGCGGTTCCGGACCCATCTAAGGTAGAGACATCCACCGGTTCCACAGTTGAAGCATCTTGCGACATACCAGACTCCGAATGGGTCTCAGTAGAGGCCTGCGAATCAGAAGTAGTGGGTATCAGGGGCTGCGAAAGCGCCACACTGAGTAGCCATGAACTGGCGACTGGCTTCGGAGAAGTGTCGTCAGCAGCTTTGGACCTAGACGGCCTGTCTCTGTCTTTATCTTTGCATTTTTTCAGAATTCTGGTAGTCGGATTGCTTACCGATGACATTTCTGGATAATTGAACCAAAAGTGAAATATTTAGAGGCGAAAATATACTGACGATGGATAGTGCGTTGATTAAATAAAACACAAACCTGACAGCAAGGTACATTGTGGTCAAGGCCTAGGCAAGGAATACAGTACGAATGAAAATCTTTGTGAGGTATTTGCTTTCCACAAGAAATGCAATTATTAACTTTTACTGACATCAGTAAGGAGCAAGAAAAGGTTTCCCCAATGGGGTACTTAGCTTTAGTTGAAGACTTCGGTTCTGAAACTCGAAAACAAAAATTTCAGGAGTCGGCTGACCAGCACTTGCAAACTGCTTCTTCTTTGGGCACCGCACGGCAAGGAAAGACTGATGTAATGGCATTGGCTGCATGTTTTATACCCCTGACGACCTGACGGCATGGAAGAAGGGACAGCAACTGACGCAGGACCCAAGACTTTGTTAATCAGGCCAACTGAGGGCTACTGCAAGCAGATAACCCAAATGTGATGACTGCAACAGTGAAACACGAAGAACATCAATGAAAATACAGATCAGCACGTCTGTCAGTGCTAGCCAAGGTTCTCTGAGCGAGTGCAACACTAAGAACCTGGTGTTTGTATTTCAACAAAATTTACAATTACATATATTACTGTGCAAATTTAAAGAAATTGCTATATTGGCCTAAACTGTGGAGTACTATTTGTGTATTTTTGTAACTCCTTGTTCCTGAGAAAGTGCTAGTCAAAAATCAGGAGTAAGGAACCATTTGAAGAAAGAGTTTCAGTGACACACCACGCTGTGATTTCTTTGATGTCTATTGTTATGCCAAGTTGACTAAGCAGCTGCACATCAAGCTGGAAATGTGAGATTTTGGCTCCTTGAAGGAGGGGAGATGGGAGGAGTAACTTGGTCAGGAACTGCAACAAAGAAAATTGCTCTTTACAAAAAGTATTTTTTTTTATCTTAGTAATTTGTTGGCACTTTTGTAAGCTTCTTTCAGAGAATGTGTAGTACA
Organism: Protopterus annectens; assembly: GCF_019279795.1. Taxonomy (NCBI): domain Eukaryota; kingdom Metazoa; phylum Chordata; order Ceratodontiformes; family Protopteridae; genus Protopterus; species Protopterus annectens. The sequence continues at coordinate 156,547,907 of NC_056731.1, forward strand.
TTAGTGGGAACAACATTTGTAAAACTCAGTGCAGACCAATCAATGACACTTGATCTGCAGACTTTTAAATGTAATTTTTTTTTCCCCAAGTTCTAAATTGTAAGTGAATGGAGGCCTAATCTGACAACAAAGAGTAGGGCTACTTTTCCTCACATTCAGGGCTATCATACTGCATTTTGGTACAGATTTAGCCTTTCAAGGGGGAAAAAAAACTCTCATCAGGATGTCTGCCCCCATGAGGACAGACAGGAATAAAAAAAAATAATAAAATTAAGAATGAATACTTATTTTGTGGCAAACAACTTTGAGAGGTGCAGAAAAGCATGACTAGATAACAAATGTATGTTTTTTCATCATTTGCCCATAGTGCTCCTTTAAGCAAAGAGCAAATAGAACACATTTAGGAAACGGCATGTCTATTGTCTGTAAAGATCATTCAGCCCCTATGAAATAAGACAATGCCCCTGACAACTTTGGAATTCTGGATGCAAGCATTCAGCAGTCTGTGGATTCAAAGTATTAAGGAGGAAACAAGAAAGAAAGGAAGAAAGGAAGAAGTTCACAACAAATAACAGGGAAGAAAAAGAAACTGATAAATGTCTGTAAAATAAAGAGAACACATACCTTACTTGGATAGAAGGAAGTTTCTCTGTTCACCTGTTCATAGGTTCATAGGTTCATAGGTTCATACTAGGCTATCTGCCCAAGGGCATTTATAAGCCTAGCCCATAGTTATGTGGCTTTCGCCACCCCTTTAGTTTGAATAAAAACTATGCCTATCATTTTGCTGTGCCTCTGTCAAGCAGTGACACTGAAGTAATCCCTGGGGTATATCTGCAATCTCCCATCCATTGGTCAAGATTCCTCTTGAACAAGGCCAGAGAGGTGCTCTGCCTCACATGTACTGGGATTTTGTTCCACAGCATAGGGAGTCTCTGGGTGATGAATCTGTCCCTCCAGCATGTTCTATTTATAACCGTGTCAAGGTTTAAGTCTCCCGCCCTTGTGGTTCTGAGGGATCTAGATTTTTGAGGTGAAGCATATTCATCAAATCTGGGTTTGACATGGCCTTATATGTCAGGCACAGGTCACCTCTGAGCAAGCGGTATGAGACTGAATAGAGCTGGAGTTCTTTCAGTCGGGCAGCATAAGACATATTTTTGAGACCCTTTATCCTTTTGGTGAGGAACTTTTGGGGCCTTTCAAGCTGCAGCAGGTGTCTGGTCAGATATATTCGAACGGGCATTGTACTCAATCATAGGTCTAATAAGTGATGAGTACAGGGGGACGATGACCTCCCTTGATCTAGATGTGAATCCCTTCATGATCAGGTGGGTGATATAGAAGGTTTTCCTAACTACTTTAGCAACATGAGTGTCAAACGAAGGCTACTGTCAACCTGGGTCCCCAGATCTCTGATGACTTTTTCTGTGCTCAGTGGATTGCCACCTATATGGTAGCTAGGGGTAACCTTGTTTTTCCCAAAGGGTATGACTATGCATTTTTTGGCGTTTAACTTCAGGCCATGGCTCTGGCACCAGTTATCCGTTTCTGTGAGGCCCTTCTGGAGGATATCTGTGTCAGATGTGTTTTCGACTATGGCCCAGTTTGCAGTCATCTGCAAACTTTGTCAGCCATAACCCTCCTGTGTTTGCTTGTACTTCAGAAAAGTAGATGCCGAACAAGAGTGGACCCAGGACTGAGCCCTGTGGGACACCACTTGTGACAGGCTTTGAGTCTGACATGGCTCCAGCAACTCTGACCCTGTGGGTTCTGTCACTTAGCCAGTTTGCAACCCATCTTGTGATGTATGGGTTTACATTCAAGCTGATGAGTTTTCGATGATACCTGAGTGGGGTATTGTGTCGAAGGCCTTTGCCAGGTCGAGGTAGGCTGTATGGACTGCCTTTCCCTCATCAATGGCCTTGGTGACTGTCTCGAAAAAGTCAACCAAGTTTAAGAGGCAGGATCTGCCTTTGACAAAGCCAAACTGAGTTGGATCCAAGGTCTGCAAGTTCCCTATGTCTTTATTTATGAGTTCCATTATGATCCTCTCCATGGCTTTGCAGATAAGGCTTGTCAAGCTAATGGGGCGGTAATTTCCAGGGTCTGTGGAGGCACCGCCCTTATGAAGTGGGACCACAGTCGCCGTGCGCCACTCCTTGGGCAATATCCTGAGGTGAGGCTAAGATTAAACAGCTGTCCTAACTGTGGGTTTAATTCCTCATTGAGTTCATGAAGCACACAGCCGGGGACACCATCCGGTCCCATGGATGCTGTGTTTTTTGCCTTAGTGAGGCAGTTCTCACCTGGGCGTTGGAGATGTTTGGGGGCTACAATCCTCTGGAATAGATATCTCTCCTTTTGGGGGGGAGGGGGGGGAGAAGTTTGCACTGAACCTGTCAGCCAGTATGTTGGCAATGTGTGTAGGTTCTGTAATTTTCACATCATTGTGAACTAATTCTGAGCATATCTGGGAGTTTCCTCCTAGGTTTCTAACATAGCTAAAGAAGGCCTTATGATTCTCTTTAGAGTCCTTGGCGATTTTTCTCTCAAAATTTGCCTTGGATGATTTTATGAGAGCTCTTAGTTTTTTACTTATAATGATCAAAGGTGTCTTACCTTTCAAGGATTTTGCTCTATCTTGTAGTAGCTTCCTCCTTTTGTTGTAGAGCTTGTTTATGGCTGTTGTCCACCAGACTGGATGCTTGCCTTTGGTACAGAGAGTCTTAGTTTTGTTTGGGATTGCCTGATCCATGCAGTCCTGTAGGTGCTGGTAGAAGGCATTTGTAAGTGATTCAGCGGTTTGAGTAATGTTTACCACTGGCTCAGGGGCCTTAAAGGAGACCACACTAGTTTTTAGAAGTGTGAAATCGGCTTTTGAGAAGTTTTTCACTGTGGTCTTTTTTGTTTCAGGTGGGGGCGGGAAGAGGTCCTCCAGCGAGATTAGTTTATGATCTGATCTCACCAGTGAGGGGTATACTTGAACATTTTGATCCCATGTTCGTGATGATGAGATCAAGTATGTTTTCTCCTCTTGTGGGGATGGTGACTAGTTGTTCCATGGCATTTGAGTTTATGAACTCCAGGAATCTTTGGGTTAGAGTGTTCGGGCTTGAGTAGTGTTCCCAGTCTATATTAGGGTAGTTGAAGTCACCTAGTATGATGGTGTTTGGAGATACATTTATCCCCTCCAATGTTTTCAGGAAGGCCATGTGAGGTTCCTGAGTTTGAGAGGGTGGCCTGTAACATGCTACAAATTGCAGAGCAGTCTTGCCTATGGTTAATTGCACCTGGATGGTCTCCGATGCATCATGCGTTGCCACCAACCTTGAGGTGTGGGTGTCCTTTATGAATATGGACACCCCCCCTCCTTTCTTGGTGTTGTCCGGATTTTGGGGCCGGAACGCATGATATGAGGTGAAACCTGTTAGTGCTGGGGTGCTCTCAGGAGCCTTGAACCAGGTTTCTGTCACAGCACAGACATCGATGTTCTCCATATTGAGTAGGGCCTCGAGTGCGTGCATCTTGAGATTGAGACTTCTGGCATTGAGCAGCATTACCCTTAGTTTTTTTCCTTTTTGGTGTTCTAGGGTGGTAGGTTTAGAATTTGAGCCTTGCCTAAAAAAGGCACTATGGGGGTGGCAAGAGCCTTTGCCAATATCCGGAAGCCCAGGGGTGACAGGTGCAAGCCGTCCCTTGTGAAGCAGCGTGGCTTGTCCAGCATGTCATCCCAGGCAGACAGACATTGGATCCCCTTTGAATGACACCAGAATTTAAGCCAATTATTAAAGCTGATCATCTTATCACTGTATTGTGGCATCATTCTAGGTGAAGGTAGGATACTGCTCAAGGTCAGGGTCATACCTGCCTGGGCTACATAATCAGAGAGCTCCTCGATGTCCCTTTTCATGTAGTCCAAGGAGGTGCGTCTCAGGTCATTGACACCAGCGTGGACAATGACTGAGTCGACTTGTACCTGCTGTTGAGAGACCTGAGTGCTTGCGTTATGTGGCGGATTCTAGCACCTGACAGGCAGCTTACTGTGACCTTCTCTTTACTCAGTCTGGTGAGCGGGACGTCAGTGTGTCTGACTATGGAATCACCAATGACAAGTGTGTCTGGCATTTTGTTTGGCCTTAAGGGCTGTGACTGTTTGACACTCTGACTGTGTGGTCTATGTGTTGCATGTGTTGGGTCGTGAGGTGGTAGTTGTTTGGGTGTCTGCTTTGGTGGCCTCTGCTGTTTTGGTAAATTTTTGATCAGAGCCTCCGAGTATGTCTTTGTGTGAGTATGTGTATGATTTGAAGTTGTGATGGTACCATGTGTGACTGGGTATGTATTGTGTGTGGTTACCTTCTCCTCCTGTCTGGTCTTGCCAGTCCTATGTTGAGAGAGCTCAGCCTTCAGTTTGGCCGTATAGTTGCATCTCTCGCATGTATTTGTGAGAGAGGGGAGCTTTGAGCAGGCTATCTGTCCATGAAGGAGTGGTTTCAGCCCAGAAGTTAGTAGTTTATTGGCCTTTTGGGGCTAATTTTGATTTTATCTGCTCTGTTTTCTGAAAAAAAAAATTATATACTTGTTTCCCGCCTTTCTGAACTAGTATAGTCCAATTTTCAGGTTAATGCTGAATCCAGGGCTGTGTTACAAGTTACTGTGTTGCCACTACCTTACTTGGATAAAAGGAAGTTTCTCTGTTCACCTGTGAGAGAGGGGAGCTTTGAGCAGCCCATCTGTCCCTGGAGGAGTGGTTTCAGCCCAGAAGTTAGTAGTTTATTGGCCATTTTGGGCTAATTTCTCTCTCTTTCACTTCCCTGCTAGAAAAACCTCATTTGCAGAGTTTTTACGCTTGTATTCCGCTCAGCAAGTGCCTTCCAGGTGTTCTGCAGAGTCTACTGCAGCAGAGAGACAAAAGAGTGACTTTGGAGTGATTAAGTATCACTTTTCTGCTTTTCTTGCTGTCTTAACTAATTCCGACTAAAACGCCAGTTTTTTTTAGCGAATCTGTGATTTAAAAAGTTTGTTATTGTATACAACTCCGCACAACTCCTCGTGGTGTCCTGCAGAGTGATACAGGCAACAGAGAGACCCAAGAGAGACTTTCCAGATTTAAGTATTTTTTCTGCTCTGACTGCCTTTCCCCACCTAAAAAGCGGATCTCTAACTGATCTGTGCTTTAAAAAGTTTAAATTGAATTTGCCTTCTGCTTTTTACAGTTTTTGCACTTGTTTTATATCAATTTAAGTTGTTTTTGTATTGTATAACTGTTGTAGGCTACACACTAAAGTGTGCTAGCCTGTTTATAGCATTTACAGTGTTTTCTGTGTGTTTTTCTGCTGTTTCCTGAAAAAAACAAAAAAATATTCTCTTTTCCCGTCTTTGCTGAACTAGATTAGTCCAGATTTCAGGTTTTGCTGAATTCCAGACTGCGGTATAGTTTCCTATGTTGCCCATATCCTTACTTGGATAGGAGGAAGCTTCTCTGTTCACCAGTGAGAATGGGGAGCTTTGAGCAGCCTATCTGTCCCTGGAGGAGTGGTCTCATCCCTGAAACTAGTAGCTCATTGGCTGGTTTGGCTCACTTCCTATCTCTTTCAGTTTCCCTGCTTTAAAACCCGCATTTGAGCAGTTTTGTGCCACTATACAACTCTACACAGCTCCTCGTGGTGTCCTGCAGAGTGATACAGGCAACAGAGAGACCCAAGAGAGACTTTTCCAGATTTAAGTATTTTTCTCTGTTTTTTTGCTCCGACTGCCTTTTCCCGCCTAAAAAGCAAATTTCTAACTGATCTGTGCTTTAAAAAGTTTAAATTGCATTTGCCTTCTGCTTTTTATAGTTTTTGCACTTGTTTTATATCATTTTAAGTCATTATTGTATTGTATAACTGTTGTAGGCTACACACTAAAGTGCGCTAGCCTGTTTATAGCATTTACAGTGTTTTCTGTGTGTTTTTCTGCTGTTTCCTGAAAAAAAAAAAATATATATATATTCTCTTTTCCCGCCTTTGCTGAACTAGATTAGTCCAGATTTCAGGTTTTGCTGAATTCCGGTCTGTGGTATAGTTTACTGTGTTGCCCATATCCTTACTTGGATAGGAAAAAGCTTCTCTGTTCACCAGTGAGAGAGGGGAGCTTTGAGCAGCCTATCTGTCCCTGGAGGAGTGGTCTCAGCCCTGAAACTAGTAGCTTATTTGCCGTTTTGGGTCAATTCCTATCTCTTTCAGTTTCCCTGCTTTAAAACCCGCATTTGCGCAGTTTTGTGCCAGTATAAAACTCCGCACAGCACCTCGTGGTGTCCTGCAGAGTGATACAGGCAAAAGAGAGACCCAAGAGAGACTTTTCCAAATTTAAGTATTTTTTTCTCTGTTTTTTTGCTCCGACTGCCTTTTCCCACCTAAAAAGCAAATTTCTAACTGATCTGTTCTTTAAAAAGTTTAAATTGCATTTGCCTTCTGCTTTTTACAGTTTTTGCACTTGTTTTATATCAATTTAAGTTGTTTTGTATTGTATAACTGTTGTAGGCTACACACTAAAGTGCGCTAGCCTGTTTATTGCATTTACAACGTTTTCTGTGTGTTTGTCTGCTGTTTCCTGAAAAAAAACAAACAAAAAAAAATATTCCCGCCTTTGCTGAACTAGATTTGTCCAGATTTCAGGTTTTGTTGAATTCTGGACTGTGGTACAGTTTCCTGTGTTGCACATATCCTTACTTGGATAGGAGGAAGCTTCTCTGTTCACCAGTGAGAGTGGGGAGCTTTGAGCAGCCTATCTGTCCCTGGAGGAGTGGTCTCAGCCCTGAAACTAGTAGCTTATTGGCCGTTTTGGGTCAATTCCTATCTCTTTCAGTTTCCCTGCTTTAAAACCCGCATTTGAGTGGTTTTGTGCCAGTATACAACTCAGCACAGCTCCTCGTGGTGTCCTGCAGAGTGATACAGGCAACAGAGAGACCCAAGAGAGACTTTTCCAGATTTAAGTATTTTTTTTCTGTTTTTTTGCTCCGACTGCCTTTTCCTGCCTAAAAAGCAAATTTCTAACTGATCTGTGCTTTAAAAAATTAAATTGCATTTGCCTTCTGCTTTTTACAGTTTTTGCACTTGTTTTATATCATTTTAAGTGATTTTTGTATCGTATAACTGTTGTAGGCTACACACTAAAGTGTGCTAGCCTGTTTATAGCATTTACAGTGTTTTCTGTGTGTTTTTCTGCTGTTTCCTGAAAAAAATATATATATATATATATATATATTCTCTTTTTCCGCCTTTGCTGAACTAGATTAGTCCAGATTTCAGGTTATTTTGCTGAATTCTGGACTGTGGTATAGTTTACTGTGTTGCCCATATCCTTACTTGGATAGGAGGAAGCTTCTCTGTTCACCAGTGAGAGTGGGGAGCTTTGAGCAGCCTATCTGTCCCTGGAGGAGTGGTCTCAGCCTTGAAACTAGTAGCTTATTGGCTGGTTTGGCTCACCTCCTATCTCTTTCAGTTTTCCTTCTTTAAAACCCACATTTGAGCGGTTTTGCACCAGTATACAACTCTGCACAGCTCCTCGTGGTGTCCTGCAGAGTGATACAGGCAACAGAGAGACCCAAGAGAGACTTTTCCAGATTTAAGTATTTTTTCTCTGTTTTTTGTTTGCTCCGACTGCCTTTTCCTGCCTAAAAAGCAAATTTCTAAGTGATCTCTGCTTTAAACTAGTAGCTTATTTGCCGTTTTGGGTCAATTCCTATCTCTTTCAGTTTCCCTGCTTTAAAACCCCAATGAGGAACTAAACCCACACATAAGGCTGCTGTTTAATCTTAGCCTTACTACAGGATACGTACCCAAAGAATGGCGTACGGCAACTGTGGTCCCACTCCACAAAGGCGGTGCTTCTACGGACCCTGGAAATTACCGCCCCATAAGCTTGACGAGCCTTGTCTGCAAAGCTATGGAGAGGATCATAATGGAACTCATAAATAAAGACATTGGGGACCTACAGACACTGGATCCTACCCAATTTGGCTTTGTCAAGGGCAGATCCTGCCTCTTGAACTTGGTTGACTTTTTCGAAACAGTCACTAAGGCCATTGATGAGGGTAAGGCAGTTCACACAGCCTACCTTGACCTAGCAAAAGCATTCAACACAATACCCCACTCGGGCATCATAGAAAAGCTCACGAGCTTAGATGTAAACCCATATTTCACAAGATGGGTTGCAAACTGGCTCATGGACAGAACCCACAGGGTTAGAGTTGCTGGTGCCATGTCAGACTCTAAGCCGGTCATGAGTGGTGTCCCACAGGGCTCAGTCCTGGGCCCCCGCTTGTTCGGCATTTATTTTTCTGAAGTGCAGGCAAACATAGGGGGATTGTGGCTGATAAAATTTGCAGATGACTGCAAACTGGGCACCATAATTGACACTCCATCAGACACAGACATCCTCCAGAGAGGTCTCATAGAAATGGATAACTGGTGCCAGAGCCATGGCCTTAAGCTAAATGCCAAAAAATGTATAGTCATACCCTTTGGGAAAAACAAGGTAACCCCTAATTACCACATAGGTGGTAATCCATTAAACACGGAAGAAGTTATCAGGGACCTGGGAACCCAAGTTGACAGTAACCTCTCTTTTGACACTCACATTGCCAAAGTGGTTAGGAAGACCTTCTACATTGCCCACCTGATCATGAAGGGATTCACATCCAGATCAGGAGAGGTCATTGTACCCTGTACTCTTCACTTATCAGACCAATGATTGAGTGCAACGCCCATTCGGAATGTACCTTACCCGACACCTGCAGCAGTTGGAAAGACCCCAAAAGTTCCTCACCAAAAGGATAAAGGGGCTCAAACATATGTCATCGCTGCCCGACTGAAGAAACTCCAGCTCTATTCAGTCGCATACCATCTGCTCAGAGGTGATCTGTGCCTGACATACAAGGCCATGTCCAACCCGGAATTAATGGACATGCTCCACCTCAAAAAATCCAAATCCACCAGAGCCATGAGAGCAAGAGACTTAAACCTCAACACGGATATAAATAGGACGTGCTGGAGGGACAGATTCATCACCCAGAGACTCCCTACACTATGGAACAGAATCCCAGTCCATGTGAGGCAGAGCCCCTCACTGACTCTGTTCAAGAGAAATCTTGATGAGTGGATGGGAGATCATAGGTTTACCCCGGGAATCATCTCTGTGTCACTGCTGGACAGAGGCACAGCAAACTAATGGGTATAGTATTCTCATCCTAAGGGGTGGTGAAAGCCACACACACTCTGGCTAGGCTTATAAATGCCCTAGGGCAGATAGCCTAGTATGAACCTATGAACCTATGAACCTAAAGTTTAAATTGCATTTGCCTTCTGCTTTTTACAGTTTTTGCACTTGTTTTATATCAATTTAAGTTGTTTTTGTATTGTATAACTGTTGTAGGCTACACACTAAAGTGCGCTAGCCTGTTTATAGCATTTACAGCATTTTCTGTGTGTTTGTCTGCTGTTTCCTGAAAAAAACAAAAACAAAAAAATTATTCTCTTTTCCCACCTTTGCTGATCTAGATTAGTCCAGATTTCAGGTTTTGCTGATTTCTGGACTGTGGTATAGTTTCCTGTGTTGCTCATATCCTTACTTGGGTAGGAGGAAGCTTCTCTGTTCACCAGTGAGAGTGGGGAGCTTTGAGCAGCCTATCTGTCCCTGGAGGAGTGGTCACAGCCCTGAAACTAGTAGTTTATTTGCCGTTTTGGGTCAATTCCTATCTCTTTCAGTTTCCCTGCTTTAAAACCCCCATTTGCATGGTTTTGCTCCAGTGTACAACTCTGCACAGCTCCTCGTGGTGTCCTGCAGAGTGATACAGGCAACAGAAAGACCCAAGAGAGACTTTTCCAGATTTAAGTATTTTTCTCTGTTTTTTTGCTCCGACTGCCTTTTCCCGCCTAAAAGGTGAATTTCTAACTGATCTGTTCTTTAAAAAGTTTAAATTGCATTTGCCTTCTGCTTTTTACAGTTTTTGCACTTGTTTTATATTAATTTAAGTTGTTTTTGTATTGTATAACTGTTGTAGGCTACACACTAAAGTGTGCTAGCCTGTTTATAGCATTTACAGTGTTTTCTGTGTGTTTTTCTGCTGTTTCCTGAAAAAAACAAAAAAAAAAACAAAAAAAATATTCTCTTTTCCCACCTTTGCTGAACTAGATTAGTCCAGAGTTCAGGTTTTGCTGAATTCCGGACTGTGGTATAGTTTCCTGTGTTGCCCATGTCCTTACTTGGATACGAGGAAGCTTCTCTGTTCATCAGTGAGAGTGGGGAGGTTTGAGCAGTCTATCTGTCCCTGGAGAAGTGGTCTCAGCCCTGAAACTAGTAGCTTATTGGCCATTTTGGGTCAATTCCTATCTCTTTCAGTTTCCCTGCTTTAAAACCCGCATTTGTGTGGCTTTGCACGATTTTGAGCATAGCGCAGCATCGGGCAGTGCCGCTTAAATGGGTTTAAACTATTCCCAGCTACACAAAGTCTGCTCTTCACTTTTTCCCTTAGAACTGTTCTAAATTTCAAAGTAAGCACTCTATTTTCATTCTAAAGCCCTGCAGTTGCTCGTATAAGTAATCTTATAAGTAAGCACTAATAAACTAAAGCACTACACCCTCTTATACTCCCTTTAAGTACTTGGCTCCCTATTGGTCCTTTTTGATCAGTCAAAAAGTAGTTCCTTATACTATTCTGGCATGTGCAAAAGTCAGTTTCGGGTTTACTCTTCAGTCCAGCTGATGAATCTGGGAATCTTGAGGCAATGTTACAACTGCCTTATGTACACAGACCACCCTCTCCTCCTCCCAACAAGCTCAAATATATGTGAGAGATGCAACTATATAACCAAACTGGAGGCTGGGCTCTCTCAACCCAGTACTGGCACAGTCAGTGAGGAGGAGAAGGTAACCACACAGACCACAAATCCAGTCTCACATAGACCTATCGCAACAGCAAACCAAACACATAAACACACAAAAACATACTCGGAGGCTCTAAATAAAAATCTGCCCAAGCAGCAGAGACCTCCAAAGCAGACATCCAAGCAACCACTACCCCACAGCAATACCCATGTATCACATAGTTCACAAAGTCAGTGTGCCACACAGTCACAGCCCTTAAGGTTAAAGAACACACCTAATACACTTGTAATAGGTGACTCTATTGTCAGACACACTGACATCCCACCCACCAGGCTGAACAAGGAGAAGGTCACTGTAAGCTGCCTGTCGGGTGCCAGGATCCACCACATAACACAAGCACTCAGGTCACTCCAAAGCAAGTACAAATATGACTCCGTCATTGTCCATGCTGGTATGAATGACCTGAGACGTACCTCCCTGGACTACATGAAAAGAGACATAAAGGAGCTCTTTGATCATGTAGCCCAGGCCGGTATGACCCTGACCTTGAGTAGCATCTTACCCTCGCCAAGAATGATGCCACAGTATAAATACAAAATGATCAATTTTAACAATTGGCTAAAGTATTGGTGTCATTCAAAGGGGATCCAGTGTCTGTCAGCCTGGGATGACATGTTCAACAAGCCACATTGCTTCGCTAGGAACAGCTTGCACCTGTCACCCCTGGGCTTTCAAATAGTGGCTAAGGCTCTTGCCACCCCCATAGTGCCTTTTTTAGGCAAGGCTCAAAAGACAAACCCACCCTCCATAGACAACACAAGGAAAAAGAAACTAAGGGTAATGCTGTTCAATGCCAGAAGTCTAAACCTCAAGATGCATGCACTCGAGGTTCACCTCAGTATGGAGAATATCGACATCTGTGCAGTAACAGAAACCTGATTCAAGACTCCCGAGAGCAACCCAGCACTACCAGGTTATACCTCATACCATGCTTTTCGGCCCCAAAACTCGGACTGAACCACAAAAGAAGGGGGGTATCCATATTCATCAAAGATACCAACACCTCCAGGTTAGTGGCACTGCACGAAGCATCGAAGACCATCCATGTGCAACTAACAGTGGGCAAAACTGCCTTTCAGTCTGTAGCCTGCTACAGACCACCCTCCCAAACTCAGGAACCCCACTCGGCTTTCCTGAGAACACTGGAGAATATGAAGGTCTCTCCAAACACCATTATATTGGGTGACTTCAACTACCCAAACATAGACTGGGAGCACTACTCAAGCCCCAACACCCTTGCCCAACGGTTCCTAGAATTTATAAACTCAGATACTATGGAACAACTGGTCACCACTCCCACAAGAGGGGAAAACATATTGGACCTGATCATCACCAACATGGAGACTCTATGTTCCATACCAGATGTATCCCCCTCATTGGTAAGATCTGACCATAAATTAATCTCAGTGGACATCCATATCCTGTCCCCACCCCCAGCCAAGGAAACCACGGTGAAGAACTTTTCAAAAGCAAACTTCACACTTCTCAAAACTGAGGTGGAATCCTTCAAAGCCCCTGGGCCAGTGGAAAATACGGCCCAAACCGCAGAATCCTTTACAAACGCATTCTATGGACACCTACAGGAATGCATGGATCATGCTATCCCAAATAAAACCAAGACTCACTCCTCCAAAGGCAGGAGACCTATCTGGTGGACCCCAGCCATAAATAAGCTATATAACAGAAGGAGGAAGCTACTACATGATAGAGCAAAATCCCAAAAAGGGAAGGCATCTCTGATCAGTACTAGCAAGAAACTATGATCCCTCATAAAATCATCTAAGGCCAGCTTTGAAAGAAAAATTGCACAAGACGCTAAAGATAATCACAAGGCCTTCTTTAGTTATGTCAGGAACCTGGGTGGCAACTCCCAGATATGCTCTGAGTTAGTGCAAAATGACAAAAAATACACTGAACCTACAGACATTGCTAACATCCTGGCAGACAGGTTCAGTGCAAACTTCTCCCCCCCTCCCCCCCAAAAGAGCAAATGTCTATCCCAACAGAGTGTAGCCTCCCTGACATCACAGATGCACAGGTGAGAGCTGCCCTCTCCAAAGCAAAAAACACAGCATCAATGGGACTAGACAGTGTCCCGGGCTGTGCCTTACACAAGCTCCAAGAAGAACTGAACCCTCACATAAAGTCACTGTTCAATCTCAGCCTTATTACAGGATATGTACCCAAGGAATGGTGTACAGCAACAGTGGTTCCACTCCACAAAGGTGGTGCCACAACGGACCCCGGAAACTATCGCCCTATAAGCCCGACTAGCCTGGTCTGCAAAGCTATGGAGCGTATCATTATGGAACTCATAAACAAAGACATTGGGAACCTCCAAACACTGGATCCTACCCAATTTGTTAAGGGCAGATCTTGCCTCTTGAACCTAGGCGACTTCTTTGAAACAGTCACCAAGGCCATAGATGAAGGGAAGGTAGTCCACACAGCCTACCTGGACCTCACAAAAGCCTTCGACACAATACCCCACTCGGGCATCATAAATAAGCTCACCAGCTTAAATATCAACCCCTATGTCACAAGATGGGTTGCAAACTGGCTCAGGGATAGAGCCCACATGGTCAGAATTGCAGGTGCCATGTCAGACTCTAAACCAGTTATAAGTGGCATCCCACAAGGCTCAGTCCTGGGACCTCTCTTGTTCGGTATATATTTCTCTGAGGTACAGGCTAACACATGATGACTATGGCTGACCAAGTTCGCAGATGGCTGCAAACTGTGTGCCATAATTGACTCACTGACTGACACAAGCATCCTCCAAAAGGGTCTCACAGAGATGGATAACTGGTGCCAGAGCCATGGCCTAAAGCTAAATGCCAAAAAGTGCACAGTCATCCCCTTTGGGAAAAACAAAGTGCCCACAAATTGCCATATACTTGGTAATCCATTAAGTACAGAAGAAATAATTAGGGATTTGGGGACCCAAGTAGATTAGCAATCTCTCCTTTCATAATCATGTTGCCAAAGTGGTTAGAAAGACCTTCTATGTAGCCCACCTTATCACAAAAGGGTTCACATCTAGATCAAGAGAGGTCATTGTGCCCTTCTACTCATCACTCATCAGGCCCATAATTGAATACAATGCCCCATTTGGGATGTACCTTACCCGACACTTGCAGCAACTGGAAAGACCCCAAAAGTACCTCACCAAGAGGATCAAGGGACTCAAACAGATGCCCTACACAGTTAGGCTAAAGAAACTCCAGCTCTACTCAGGTTCTTACCGCCTACTCAGAGGCGATCTGTGCCTGACGTATAAAGCCATGTCCAACCCAGAATTAATGGACATGCTCCACCTCAGGAAATCCAAATCCCTTACAGCTACATGCTCCAGGACTTAAACCTCAGCACAGAAATAAATAGGACATGCTGGAGGGACAGATTCATATCCCAGCGGCACCCCTCACTCTGGAACAAAATCCCAATCCATGTTAGGCAGAGCCCTCCAGTGACCCTCTTCAAGAGAAATCTTGACGAGTGGATGGGAGATCATAGGTTTACCCCGGGATCTCTTTTGTGTCCCTACTAGCTAGAGGCACAATAAACTAACCTTAAAAGGTTTATCTTCTGTGACCTACTATACAGAGGCACAGTCAACTAATCTAAAAGGGTGGCGAAAGCCAAACACACTCTGGTTAGGCTTATAAATGCCCTAGGGCAGATAGCCTAGTATCAACCTATGAACCTATGAACATGTTAGAAAGGACACTGCTTTGTTATGTAATATACAGATTACAGGGAATGACAACATTATTCTATCAGAAAGCCTTCAGTCTAGAAAAAGGCATACTTTTTCCAAAAGAGAAGTTAGAAAAAAAGCGGTAAGGGGCAGGCGAAAAGGAAGAAATCAAAACTGAACATGGAAGGATTGAAGGATATCACTGTAAAAAAGAAGAGGAAGACAGATGTTGACTACATGTCTCAAGCTGTGGATATACAAAGCCAGCTGGTTGAGAACTGTATGCTTGAAAAGGTAATGCATAATGAAAACAGTGGGATTAATAAGACTAACTGTGATGAAGATCATTCCTTTGTAACAACTGATAGAGTGGTTACTACTGTAGTAGAAGTTGAAGATTCTCTAGATCTGGTCAGAAAAGATATTCTTGTAATTGGAGATTCTATTAATAGAGGAACTGATACTTACATTTGCAGAGAAAATAATGATCATTAAATAGTGTTATGCTTTTCTGGAGAAAAAATAGAGGATAAGAGATAAGCCTGTTGGAACACCTTAATGTAAGGACATACGGATCTGTTTTCATTCATGTCAGTACAAATTAACTCATCTGCAAGGACTCTGACTGTTAGTAGGGAACTTACAGCCCTCTTAGATAGAATAGCTTGTACTGGTGTTAGGACATATTTTTCACAAATCACATATAGAAAGGATAGTCTAGTCACTGTGAATGAAAATATTTTTTGTGTAAATACCTACATGGGAAAAATGTCCTGTTTTGGGCACACATGTTCAGACAGAACAGCATTTATTTGTCAAGATCAGGGAAGAGAACTTTTGCAGCAGATATTTTAAAATATTTGACAACCATTAGGCAGGATTTTTGCCAGGTCAAAAATTTAACAGTTCACAGATATCAACATTTGACACATCTCTGATGGTTATTAATGCTAGGAGCGTTAATAATAAAACTTTTTTATTGGAAAATTTGCTACATTTCCACAAGATTGGGGTTATTGTTTGTAAAACATGGTTAAAGGACAATGATTGGAAACCAGTTCTGTCAGGATATAAATGTTTTTACTGTAACAGATATTCTAACAAAAAATCAGGTGAAGGTGTTATGATAGGGAGTAAAGATAGTTACAAGACCTGTGATTATTACATGTTCAGTGATAACACCAATACTGTGACAATAAAGATGATGCTGGAACATATAGTAAATGTTGGAGATGATAGAACATGAAAGCAAGTGCTGGTGACCTAGAGGAATTGAAAATTTTTTGCATGAAGCACAGGAGGAAAGTATAATATTAGCTTGGGACTTAAGTTTACCAGAAACAGATTGGAATAATATTGATTCAACAACTTTAGTAAGCAAATTATTCAAACGTGTTCAGGAACAACAGTTGCTTGAGATTGTAAAAAAAATCCACCAGGGAATGGAAAATACTAGACATTGTATGTGTTCCTAAACAGATGATTGTTACTTCAAGTCAAGTTTTACCACCATTGATGTGCAGAGATCCTGGGGTTATAAAGGTTAATGTGTTGGTAGATAATTCTGCCAAACTGAAATCTTAAACCAATACACAGAAGATTAATTACAGATTATATGCAAGCATAGCAGTCACTATATACAACTAAATGGAGTGAGGTGTTCAGTGGAAAAACTGCAGATGGTATGCAGAAAGTTTTGAAAGAGAAACTGAGTACAAAAAAAAAAATGTTCAACATCAGGATCTAGGCATACAACGTTATGGAAATATATTTCCATAAGAACAAGATACCTGATTAAGGTGAGAAACAAAAACATATATAAATTGCACAGAGGTCAAGATACAGTTTTGAAAACTGAAATAAACAAACTGGACAAAAAAATTAAGCACAGTGTGAGATGAGCAAGAAATATTTGAAGAAAATGTATATAGAGACATTGAGCATAATAGGAAACCTTGTTATAGATACATAAGATGTGGAAGTAGTAAAGACATACAAACTGATAAACTGTATGCAGATTCTAAAATTTATTCTCAGATATTATAAATATCTTCTTCTGGCTTTTCCTGATTAGGGGTCGCCACAGCAGATCACTGTCCGCTCATGATTAGCAGTGGAGTTTTACGGTGTCGAGTTGCCAGCCCAGCGCCCAACCTTCCACAGAAGACACACACATGCACGCACTCATGCCTAGGGCCAATTTAGTGTGTCCAATCC
The DNA here is from genome assembly GCF_019279795.1 of Protopterus annectens. Classification (NCBI taxonomy): domain Eukaryota; kingdom Metazoa; phylum Chordata; order Ceratodontiformes; family Protopteridae; genus Protopterus; species Protopterus annectens. Next base: position 156,564,750 of record NC_056731.1, read on the forward strand.
ACCTACAGCATGTCCTTGGGATGAAACCGGAGCACCCGGAGGAAACCCACGCGACCACAGGGAGGACACGCAGACTCCATACAGAAGGCACTCCAGCCGAGGATCGAACCGGAGAACCTCTTGCTGTGAGGCAGCAACGCTAACTACTGCACCACCGTGGCCACCCTAGAGATTATAAATATATTTACACAATATTAGGCAAAACAGTTTGGCTCCACAAAGGGGATGATAAGTTATCTTAGTGACAACCAGGTAATTGCAGAAACTGGAATCAGATTACATTGAAAAAGAAATGCACAAACAGGATCCAAACAAAGCAAAGAGAGGAGACCGAATATGTAATAGTATATATATAAATATATATATATATATATATATATATATATATATATATATATATATATTTATAGGGAGATTGCTCAAGATTGGAGACATGCACTTATTAAACCTGTCTTCAAGGGAAAGGGAAACAGGTCAAACCCAGAGTCATACAGAGCCTTAAGTCTACTTTTATGTTGTGAAAAAATAATGGAGAAGATAATATTGGACAAGTTATTGCCAAAACTGGATAGGTTGGGACTTGAAACCATATATCAGCATGCATATGTTAAAAACAGATCGATTACCACCTATAACATGATGTTTTATAACAATATAATAACAACTATGAATGAAAAATTATGGCGTGATGTAAATTATATAGATTTAACTTCGACATTTGACAGGGTCATACACAAAACACTGATCAATAAATTAAAACACCTAGGTATCAATGTACTCTTGATAAGATGGATAGCTGCATGGCTTACAAATGGGACATGGCAAGTATCATACAGCAATTGGAGAGGTGAAATTCGTCCTTACTTGTTTAGATTGTATTTTTCAGACCTAACTTTTTCATCTGAGGTGTTCTATAGTCTATATGCAGATGACCTGAAGTTGGGTAAAAAGATTACATTTGTTACAGATACGGCATAGTTCATAGGTTCATAGTTTAGTACTAAGCTAACTGGCCTTGTGAGGCATTTTAAGCCTAGCCAATTATCCCTTGTGAGACTCAAATGCTGCACCTTGTGTTTGTAAGGCAAACACCATAGCCATTAAGACACCCTCCCTGACAAACTGTGTGCAGATTCTAAAATTTATTCTCAGACATCAGAGATTATAGATATATTTACACAATATTAGGCAAAACAGTGTGGCTCCACAAAGGGGATGATGTTATTATTTGCATGTTTGCAAAAGAACTTGACTAAATTGACCATTGGGCACAGAAGAATAATATGCTGATAAATACGTCAGAAACTAAGCATTTAAAATTTGGGAGGCATAAATGGAAAGGTGAATATTTAATGCAGCACACAATTATTGAAACTGTAGATTTATTTAAGCACTGGGGTATATACAGAGATCCAGCTTTGAGTTTTTCTAATCATATTAACCAATTGGTTAATGATAGTTATAGAACTATAGGTTGCATAAAACGATTTATAAAGTCTCAGAAATCAGAAAGGATGAAGTCATTGTTCATTAGTTACTGCGACGATTTGAAGTATTGTCAGTTATGCCAGGAGAAGTAGGGCAGTGGATGTGTAACATATGCCAGCATACCTTGCTGGAGTTTTGTAAAGAACTATATGTCATTTGCATATCAAATTGATTTGTACAGGTACTTGTGTTGAAAATGTATTTCTAAAAGTTGCTTGTGTTATAATATACCAACAGTGGATCCTGCTGGACAGATACAATAGTATACCTGTATGTCAGACTGTACAGTAACTACATAAATTAATATATTGTAACAGAGGATACTTTGAGAGAAGAGGTTAATCTCAGTCCAGATAACTTTGAAATATAGTTTGAAATTAAATTACTTAATTTAGGCAATAAAGGTTGTGTCTCACAGGTCTCAATGCAGCCAGAGACAAAATGTTTGTACAAAGGAGCCTTCTATGTTGTCCTTGGGGGTGAACTAATTGCTACATTGAAAAGATGGAAGTTTTAAATTGTGTTATGACTTCCAGAAGTTGAAATAGATCTTAGCAAAGCTCTATGTGTGTGTGCATTAAGGCACACATGTGTGAGATTCTGGTTCAGGTTCGAGTAAAGAGGGATAGCATGGAAACCAAAGTCAGATGACCAGATGTATCTGATGTCATTCTGTAATCCACAACAAAAATGATGTTTTAATACCAGATGACACTGAAGTCTCAGAGCAGTCTGTTTTTGTAATCTGACAAAGGAGGACCACTCACCTACATCATCTTACCTTGCTCTAGTAAGTGAACTAGGGGACAGTAATTCTGTAGATCAGTAAGGAAAATATAGCGGATTAATTAAGTACTGGTTTTCTCTATCTGTGTGAATCTATTCATCTATGTTATTTTGATATTTCATGTGGCTAAAACTCTGGTGTTTATTATAAATAGATATTTAGTATTTTCATGTTATTTTAATATTTTTTATTCAATATGTTTAAACTTTTCATTGTGACTGTTCCTTTGGATAATATTTTAAACATTGAGAGTACTTATATTTATTTGGTGACCTGTAGCCACTCCTGAAAGCCTTATTGCATTTGTCAAAACACTACCATTTGTATAAGTATTAATTTCACTCAGTATAATTGGGTACCTTTGTAAGAGCCTTAGAGTAGTTGGCTTTGGAGTGTCTGGTAGCAGTAACTATGTTATAGTCTGGGCAGATGGGTATAGCTAGTAAATCTGTGCCATCCTTTCCCAGGTGTGTGTGTGTTTGTGTGTGTGTCTCTGTGTGTGTGTGTGTGTGTGTGTGTGTGTGTGTGTGTGTGTGTGTGTGTGTGTGTGTGTGTGTGTGTGTACAAATCAAATCTCAAAGAGTCTATGTATCAGCAACTTGGAGCAAGGACACAGAGCACTGGTTTCACAGAGAAGGTGTTGGAGGACTTGGCTTTGATACTCGGCTGAGGACTCCACTCTACAGCTGCGCCAGTGGGGAGTCTTACTGGGGGCCTGGAGAAAGAGATGGGGAAACCCAGACCTTAGAGTAAGTGTGTTCCCTGTGCGCTCTTAAGGGACATTGTGCTTGATGTAGAGAGGTGCATCTGGAACTACTGTGCACATATATTTTTGTTCCATGTGAATGTCCCTCACCGGTGTCAGTGGTGAGGATTCAGGCTCCTTGATTACTGGCACAGAGGAGACATGTCACAGTTACATTAGACCTAAACATGAGTATGGAATAACAATATGGAAACCTTATGAGAAAACAAACATAAATAAACTGGAAAGAGTACAGCAGAAATATACCAAGGGCATACATGGATGTGAACATTTAAGTTATTATGAAAGACTAAAATATCTGAACTTGTACAGTGTCTCTTACAGATATCTAAGAGGAGATCTTATTCAGGTATATAGGGCTTTTAAAGATACTATCTCTGTTAATGTTTGGGGCTATCAAAAAGTGATAGACAATCGTCAGACAACATAAGTAGAAGATTCTATAGGAATGAGATGTGTACTAATTGGTTCTGTGAGAGAGTAGCTGATGCATGGAGAAGACTACCAAATTAATTAAAGCACATACTAGTTTTGTTATTTTAAAGAATAGCCTGGACACTTATAATGGGAACAAGTGTTTTGGTAGAAGGGCATTAATGCCCATGCTTGAAATATTTGTATCCATGTATGTATATATGTACGTAGATGTACAAGGAAGTATAAGAATAAGATATGTACATGACCATAACTGTAGATGTACAAGGAAGTATAAGGATAAGATATGTACATGACCATAACTGTAGATGTACAGGGAAGTATAAGAAAAAGATATGTACATGAGCATAACTGTGGCATGTTCATCAGTTGTTAAGACAATGTGAGTTAAACAGCAATCAGCTAAATACTATAGTTGTACATACATGTCAGAATTATAGGACTTAAATAATTAATAAATTATTCATAGATTATAGAGCCATAGATTGTTACTAGGCTAATGACTTGGGGAGCCTTTCTAAGCTTAGCCAAATTTTTCCCAAAAAATAATGATGTCCTGCATCCAAATAGGACATTGAGGGCCAGGCATTTATAAGCTACCTCTGTCCATAAGGGACATGGGTGCCAGGCCTTGTGTAAATTTCCTATTCCCCATTCAGTGGTCTATGCTGTGTTTAAACAGGGTAATAGATGAACTCAGCTTTACATGAATGGGAAGCGTGTTCCATAGGAGGGGCAGTCTCTGGGAAATATATCTGTCTTTCCAGCATGTTCTGTTTAAGTCATAGACAAAATTCAGGTTCCTACACCTTGTGTTTCTGGTACTCTTTGACTTATGAATATGTAGGAGATGCATAAGTGTAGGGTTTGCGTGTCTTGTAAGCCAGGCATAGGTCACCACTCAGCAGTCTGTAGGAGACTGAGTAGAGGAAAAGGGCTTTAAGGTGCTTTGCATAAGGCAGGTTTGTCACACCTTGTATTCATTTTGTAAGGAATGTCTGAGGTAGTTCTAGTTGCTGCATATGCCTGGTCAGATGCATACCAAGGGGAGCATTGTACTGAATGATTGGTCTGATAAAGGGTGGGGTGGAGTACAGTATGGTAATAAGCTCTTTGGACCTGGATGTCATGCCCTTACTTGTAAGTTCTGCAAAAACATTAAATAACATTTGCCATCTGCACAAATAGCTGAATGGATATTAATATCAAAATGCTTTGCTGTACAGAAGGCTGGGAGAGATAGACACCAATACATAAATAATATGAGAGAATTATTATCAAGGTACATTCATATGTGGTTTTAAAATACAAGGCATTACAATATTTTTTACGATTGTATTATGAATCTCTGAATTCTTTCAAGGCATTACCATAGTCAACCATAAATCTACAGCCAGCTACAGATATGATGTTTATACTAATTCAGACATATGATCTAGCTGTCCATAACGGAGCCAAGCATATGGGGATATTTACGAATAACCCCCCTCATTGGTCAGTTTACATAAACAAACTTTATAACTAGAAAATTACTTCTTAAAGCATACATTAAAGCTAAAACACAACAGTCTGATATCAGAAAAAAGGAGCTCACCCAAAATTGAAAAGAGCTTTAAGGGCTAGCAAAGAAATGCATGAACAGAGACTAGCATCCAAGTCAGAAGAATAACTACATATCCTCTTAGCTATGTGAGAGAACTACGAAATAGCACTCAAGCTTGATTTAAACTTTTCTGCAATGGGATCTCCCATTACAGTTGCATCAATATTGCAAATATACTAGGCAACAATTTACTGCTAACGACTCCCTCAAAACATCTATCTTGAATCCATTATCCTAATGTCCCTCCCACCACGACCTTCCATTAAAAAGGAATATGTTTTTAAGGTGTTCTCAAAGACCAAAAACACCTCTTCTATGGGTCTGTATATCAAACTGGGCTGCTTAATAATCAGTACCAAATATGAACTTGCTGGACCCCTTTTTAAACCAAAGATTGGTTACAGGCTATGTTCCCAAATCCTGGCATACAGCAGAGATAATGCCTATCCACAGGGGTGGACCCACCAGAGGCCCTGGAAATTACAGGCCTGTCAACCTTACTAGTCTGATCTGTAAAGCCATGGAGCAAACTCAAACCTCGGCCTTATGCAACAGCAAAAATAACCACACTAACAGCATAGTACGAAATGTGCCATTCTCTCCCATCCCCGTATTCCAGCCTTCTCCTCCTAAATATCAGTCTCAGAAGCATGTGCAGCAAAATGCAAGACATACAAGATTGTATTGCCACATATTCCCTAGATGTAGTCATAGCTACAGAAACCTGGCTGAAAAAACACACAAATAATCATGAAATGACCCCACTCACTTTCAGTATAATTGACAGGACAAATAAATGGAAAGCTGTAACTACCACCATCTTCAACAATTCTTTAAATATAAACAGTAAAGTCCAAGCTATAAACCAATTGCTCTTCATGTTCTAACTTACAGTTTTGGGATGTTTTACTGGCCCCAAAAGGTATGGGATCAGTTGGACAGAAAAAAAGAAAAATGTTTCATGCTTATCAAATGATGTATAAAAATCAGGGTATACCAAGATTATATATTCTACACTTTGAAGGAGGTATGGGCCTTCTCAAAATTGATCACATGTACTGATCTGCAGCTGTGGGGCTGCATACATTTCTGGTGACCTCATTACATCCAAACGCAGTGAAAGTTTTTAAACATGAAGAGAACAAATCTAAGATGACAAGCCTGTTTAGTTTAGTAAAATCATATATTAATGTCAAGCATGAATGGAAACCAAACCAGAAGTAGACAAAAATCAGGCAGAAACTAAATGTGCCAAAAAATGAAAGAATGACTATAAGGAGAAATATCAAATCTGAAGAAAGTGGGAAAAGCCTTAAAAATAGTGACAGATATAGAAATCTGCTGGAACAACCTCATGTTTATCAGGATTCTATGCAGGAATGGTTAAGGAGAGGTGAGATGAAACCAAAGGATGAAAGCATAATAACGACAATCCAGGACAGTAGACTACATACACATTGGTTTACATAGTCCACTGAATGCGAAGGATAAGCAGATAAACACAGGTTCTGTAAAAAATAATTGGAAACAGTCACCATACCTCTCAATTTGGGATCATCAAAAATCTGGAAAAGGCCCATGAAAAATAGGTACAACTGGCCAGAAATCTGTACGCTGATTAATATAAAATTTACATACATAATAATATAACCCACCCACCCTAATCAAATAATGGGATGCCAACTTTTAAACACAAATTGAAGAACAGACAACATATTTAACACACAATAAACAAAACAATAGTGTTTTATTTATATTAATATTCAGACTTGTACCAAACATTCAACTTGTGCAAAGCTAAAATACAATTTTCTTTTATAAAAATGAAATTAACTGCTTCTACACTATTGGCAATGGTATCACCCACAGGACTTGTTTCCACAATATTCACTTGCATATAATGATTATGACAAAGATTTTTGTAAGAATTTTGCAACTTGTGGCAGTCAGAAACTTTCTGTTATCAGCTACAAGCAACCCTCTTCAAATCTCCAGTGTCAAAAACATGCAAGAAGTTAAACAGCATGTCACTGTTACTCATAAATCACTGCTTGATTGATTCAATAATTTAAAATATTACCACCCGAAGTCTGTCCATTCACATGTCATTTAAGACATTTCTTTTCATTGTAGTTCCCTTTTGGCAAATGTATATCCTGCCTTTCCAAAAGTTTTTATATTCTTTTTGATCTGTACTTAATCTGGAGGTCCTATATACTTGTGATTAACATCAGAAAAATACATGATAACAATGCTGTCTAATCCCATGAAGATGCATGTTAACTTAATTGTTCTTTCCTAATCGTAAACATCCTAGAACCAACGTTGTTCTAGAAATCCTTATAAACCACACTAACTAAAACAGTTATTGTTTTTACTTATCAAAATTAAGCACAGACTAGACGTATTCTGATATTTGTTTGCTTCTCCATATCTACTATACTGTCACTCCATAGCAAAAATCTATCAGCCATAAATGCATAAATAGTATGCTGGATTTATAAGAACTATTTAAAAGAAACATATATTCCCAAAATTAGCTACAGAGTAGCACAACTTTGTTCTAATCCTGGTTAGTTATTACAATAATAAGTCACAAAGATTACAGTATCTGCCTGTGTGTCACTATGACTATAAGACTTTTCATAAGCCTATGATTGTCACTATTTTCTGCTGAGTTACACGCTGTGCTTTTCGCTCAGCTGACTTTGTATTCAACTGCTGGTGCTTCAGTTAACATCTTTCCTTTTAAAGGGCCATTTGCTTAGTAGGACAACACTAGTAAGTAAGATAAAAAAATAAATAAAAGATATGCAAAAAATGGTGCTTGGCATGCACAATGCAGATGAGGAGAAAAATAGAAAGACGGGATATATATGGCATAAATACAGCTCTTCAGGGGTGAGTACAGGAATAGGAGGTGAAAAGAAAGGACAGGGTGGAGTGAAGTAGAAAATGGACTTGACTGACTTTTAAAAATCCTTTTTGGAATTACTATTTTGGAAATGCAAAGTAAGATTTATTCTGTTTTCCATAGGGCTTATTTTAGGCTGAGTCCTCATACTGGAATTTCCTACGTAATGCACTCATCTTAAGTTTGGACAACATCATGGTGGTGCTATTGAATACTAGGAGTCTAAATAGAAAGATTCTAGAACTTGAGACCCTGAGGCAACTCTAACATGTTCATATTTGTGTAGTTACAGAGACATGGCTTTAGTGCAATAACAGCACCCCTTCTATACTAGGCTTTAGTGCCTGTCATGCTATCTATCCCTTATGTAACTGTGAAGGATTATCCGAATTTGTTAGAAACACCAATAGCTCCCATCAAATTACCCACAAATCTAACTTGGAGCTCCTAGAGATTCATGTCACCCTTAACAAATCCAACTACTGCTACTTCAGTGCTAGCTACATATCCCCATCAATGTGCCTCAGAGATAATGGAAATTAACTTCCTTATCAATCCAAATACCTTCTTACCAGGTGACTTCAATTGCCCAAGCAGTCACTGACACAATTACACCTCTAAAATTAGTTACGCTTAGTGTTTCCTAGAAGTTGTACCCTACAGTAAATTGTACAACTGCTCACTAGAGGCTCTAACGTCCTTAATCTGGTCCATACCAATGTAGTCCCTGCCTGCCACCCCCCCCCCGCCTGTACCCACACTGCACATCTCCTCATCCCTGGTTAAATCTGACCACAAGTCAGTTATCTTCACTGTCAGGTCTAGTCGTACTACCCCATTAACAAATGAGGCCATCTTTAGTACTTCTCCAGGTCAAAGCTGATTCAGCATGTCAAAGATATATGCAAAGTTTCCAGCAATCCCTTTCAAATTGACCCAGCTGAGAGGGCTGTCATATTCACCTCTGACATTTACCAGCACCTAAACAGCTGCTTAGAAAGTCAGTACCCATCCACTCTTATTAAGTAAACTCATAAGTAAACCTGTCTGGTGGTATTCTCATATATAAATTTTACAAAAAAGAAAGAAATTAATGAAGAGTTGCAAGAAATTCCCATCCCCCTACCTCAAGACAACATTGAAACATACCAGCAAGGACCTTAACAGCATATAGATTTCAAATGAAGCTAAACATCTTTCTTCAGCTGAAAATTAAGGAATAATGTCCAACAATAACAACATCACACAATCTGATCTCAAGTATATATCCAATATATTAGCAAACAAATTTAGTGCTAACTAACCCACATACCAGTATTGTTGTCACTATTATTCCTGAAAATGTAGTTTCTTCTGAAATCACCTTAGAACAAGTATTAGAATTGCTATAAAAGTCTAAAATGAATACTTCCATGGGAACAGAAAACATAATAGGTTACAATCTCCTTAGTCCCTAATGTGCACTATTCAAACCTCCACATAAAGTGTTCAACCACAGTCTGTCTGTCCACAGGGTTTGTGCCTGATGCCCAAAGAACAGACCCTGTCAGACACAACCCTACACAAGGCAGGTCCTCAACAGACTCATGAAATTATAGGCCCATCAGCCTCACCAGCCTTATATCCAAAACCATGCAAAGTTATTAGTTGTTAGGAATTATCCAATATTGTCTTCCTCCCAACTGTATAAAATTTCTTAGTATAGTATTTGTTGTACTTAGTTAGACTATGTATGTTTCTCCTTGTTGTAAAACTGTCATTTTATTACTCTGTATAATCTAAATTGAATGTGAAGCTCCCGGGCCTCCACTGAAAATGGGTTTCTGACCCAGTGGACTTTCTGGTCAATAAATGTAACTAAATAATAAATAAATAAATAAGTATCAAAGTAGAAATGTTTTTGCAGACAATACTTGGTCCCACTTAGTTTGTTTTTTGTGAAGGGCAGGTCCTGCATTCCATACCTAATAAGTTTCTTTGAAAAGTTTACAGAGGCTGCAGACAGTGGTCATTCTGTGAACACTGCCTATCATGACCTGGCCAAATCTTTTGGATCTATTCCTATACTGAAATCATTGATAAATTAGACATAATGTATACCCTACATTGTTGGTTGGATAGCAAGTTTGCTATAAAAAAGATTGTAAAAGTTGCTGGTACACTGTCTGTGTGTAGAATATCAATGAGCGTGGTGCCACAGGGGTCTGTGTTAGAAATTCTCCTGAAAGCCATTTATTTGGCAGACATGCAAGCCAATATCCCAGAAGTGAGCTTGACCAAGTTTGCTGATGATTGCCGGCTGCATACTTGTATTCACTTATTCACTGGTGCTAAACATCTCCACTGAGAGTTGGAATATGCACATATGAGATGTACTGAAAAAGAACTAAAGTTAAATTTAAAAAAGTACAGCATAGCTGAGTTTGTCAAAAAAGCTGCTCCTGTATCATATGATATAAATGGTACACCCCGTCAGACAGAGACAGTCATAAGATACATGGGTACTTATGTAGATAGTTCTCTCTCTCACTCTTTCTCTCATTTTATCATTATATAAGTTTCCATCATAGTCAAGGAATCCTTCTACATATCTAGAGAATATCTTCAAAAGCCAAAGAAGTCATCCTAGCCCACATTCTTCCTGTACTAGATCTATAATCAAATATAATTCCCCCTTTGGTATGTAGAAATCCAAGCATATTACTGAACTGGAAGGGACTTAAAGATTTCTAATGCTGAAAATTAAAGGTCTTAGATGCTTCAACTCAGCTGAAAGATTAGCATGATGTTCCTTATACTCATTAGCCTACTGGGTACTCTGAGGTGACTTGTGTCTAGCTTTCCAAGCCATAAAAGAGCGGGTCTATATTATAACATCAAAATCTAACAACTTTGAATGTTATAATATCGAACCCAGTAGAGCGAACGCTGGAAATAGTGAAGCTGCAGAACACCAAATACATTCCTAGGGAAAGTATTCAGTGGGCCATTTTTGCAGCTTCGCTATTTCCTCAACTGTGGAGTGAAGGTTACGGACTGGGTTAAAGTAAGTGTGCGAACGAAGATGAGTGTGCGATTGGGCGCATGGTAGGTGAGTTAGGGTTAGGGCGCAGATCAGGTAATTGTGCGATTGTGTGGACGTGAGGGTTAGGGTGGGGTAGGTGAGTTAGGGTTAGGGAGCGGGTAAGGTGAGTGTGTGATAGTGACAAACCTTAGGGTTAGGGTTGGGTTAAAGTAAGTGGATAGCTAGTGGTGTATGTATGGTTTAGTGTAGGGTTTTGTGATGTGCGTGTATGTGTGTGTGTGTGTGTGTGTGTGTGTGTGTGTGTGTGTGTGTGTGTGGATTATTTATTTTGGTGTGCTTGTGTTGTGTGTCTGTTTGTCGGAACAGCAAATTTGTTCCCTGGGGAAAAAATTCACTATTCTGACTGTTCGATATTCTGGTGTTTCACTCTACTGGGGTCAATATTATAACATTCAAAGTTATAAGATTTTGATATTATGATATAGACCCAAAATACCATCCTGTTTGACCTCATATTTTGTCACAAGAACAGTGTTGCTAGGAATACCTATATCACAGATCTAAATCTACACCAAAACACAGAAATATTCCCTGGAAGGATAGGCTAATCACATGGAATACTCATGCAAAGTACTACTTTGGGTACCTTTACGGCTAATCTTGATCACTGGATAGGTAGACACAAATTTACACCAGAATTATGATGCAAGGCTTTGCTTGATTTTATTTATTTTTTATTTATTTGATATTTGTTAACCAGGTTGGTCCAAATGAGCCAGAGGCCCATTTTCAGTGGAGACCGAATGAAGAAAGCTCCAGAGATTTACAAACACAAGAACAAATTTTAACATAGTTAATAATTAATAGCAACATAATTCAAAAAGCAGCAGTAATGCAGTAACAGATAATTAAGAGGTACAGAACAAAAAGTGAACGAGATAAAATACAAAGGAAAGAATTATAGTAGTAATTTCAGCAATTATATATTTTTTCTTTCTTGCAGCATACACCTAAAATAAATAATAATAAAAAAAAGAAATCTACTTCAGAAAAGAAAAGTTAGCATAGAGCTATGTATGAGATACATTATGTCATTGTAATCACCTGACTATGTGGAGTTTATTTCTGGCTGGGGGGGGGGGGGGGTGAGGAGGAGTAATGGGTTAGGTAGGGTCATAACAGGTGCAAGACATTATGCTAAGTAAATGTAGTCTAAGCTCTTTTTTGAAGTGTTTAGGGTGGGAGATGGTTCTTATATGTGAGGAAAGTTTATTCCATGCTTGGGCTACTCTACATTTGTAAAGTAGTTTTCCAAAATATTTGTTGTGTTTATAAATGTTAAGGAGTTGTTGATTTGATGTAAGGAGAGTACGGATTGGGGTATAATAGTATACCAGGGAGGAGAGAGAGAGGCAGGAAGTAGGTTTGTAAAGTACAGAGTGTATGATTTGAAATTGAGACATTTGTAGTAGTTGGGGGAATTCTTGCCATTTAAGAGAGTTGAGTGCCAGGCAGTGGTGTGAGTTGTGAGGAGAGTTAGTGGAAAATCTGGCTACTTTATGGTTAGTTTGTTGGAGTTTGGAAAGATGTGTGGAGTGAATGGAAGTGAGAATAGGGGCTGTATAAAGAAGGGAGGGAAAGAGAAGAGATTGAGCTACAGAGAGTCTAGCTTCTGAGTTAAGACATTTCTTATTTCGGTAATGTAGACTTAGTTTTTGTTGTTTTTTTTAAATATTTTGCTGAATATGGAGACTAAATTTAAGTTCATCATCAAACATTGTTCCTAGGAGGTTTGTGTGGGGTTCAGCTAGGATGGTGGTCTTCTCAAGGGATTTGGTGAGAGAGAGGTTGAGGAAAGAATAGTGAGAGTTTAGTTTTTTTTAATATTTAAATTGATCTGATTTTTGGTGAGCCATGTTTCAAAGAATAAGAAGGAGTTTTGTGTGTGTGTGTGTGTGTGTGTGTGTGTGTGTGTGTGTGTGTGTGTGTGTGTGTGTGTGTGTGTGTGTGGAGGTCTGATAAATTGTCAGTGATGGAAATAAGTGTAGAATCATCTGCGTACTGAAAGAGGGTGGACTGTTTACAGGAAGTATGGAGGCCGTTTATGAATATATTAAACAGAAGGGGGCCTAGGATGGATCCTTGGGGGACACCACATTTTATGGGTAGAAAGGAGGAGCAGGAAGTGAGCCATCGGACAGATTGCTGCCTGTTGGAAAGATAGCTGGTAAACCAGTTAAGAGAAGTAGTGGAAAGATTGAGATCACTGAGTTTAGAGAGGAGTAAGGGGTGGGAAACAGTGTCAAAAGCTTTGGAGAGGTTGAGGAAAAGACAGGATACCAGTTTGTTGTTGTCTTTGGCCTCAGCTACTGTGTGGGTAAAAGCTAACAGTGCAGTAGAAGTACTGCGGTTTGGTCTGAAGCCATGCTGGGTGTGAGACAGTAGGTTTTTCTGAAGGAGAAAATTAAGTAGTTGAGTATGGATGCACTTTTCAAGTATTTTCAATAGAGGGGAAAGTATGGCTATGGGTCTGTAGTTTGGGTCAGTAGAATTACTGGCTTTATGAAGTGGGATCATGTAAAAGGCTTTCCAAATATTAGGGACGATGGCTTCTTGAATGGATCTATTTATGAGCAGGGATACTGGGTAGGCAATTGATTCTGCAGCAAGTTTGAGAAAGACAGGTGGTACGTGATCTGCAGAGAGAGAACAAGGTTTGAGCTTAAACAGGAGTGATTTAACATAGGCTGTGGGGATGGGTTTTAGGGAGAACAGGGTGCTGTTTTTTGGAGTAGGGGTGGTTGGAGAAGGGTTAGAGTTCAGATTTGTTTGTGTTAGTTTTAGGATGGTATCAATGAAGTAATTATTGAGGAGGGTAGCAGTTTCTAGTGGGGTATTGTAAGTGAATGGGGAGGGGTGGATGGGTTACCGGGGTGGAGGATCTTGTTTAGGGTGGCCCAGAAGTTTTGTGGGTTAGATATTTGATCAAATTGGGGTGAGTTGTAGAAAGATTTTTTTATCCTTATTGACTAATTTCTTGGTGAGGTTACGTAGTTATACAGTAGTATATAGTAGTTATATAGTTTTGAAGGAAGGCAGGAGTTTTGGTTTTAGCCCAGGATTTCCAAGCACTGTCTCTTTTGTGCGTAAGAGCACGAGTCTTTTTGGAGAACCAGGGGGCATATTTGGGAGATTAGCAATATTAATTGCTTGGCAAAGGTTTCCAGAGCTTTTAAGTTTGTCTGCTTAAAGTTGTATACCACTAGGCATCTTCTGGAGCCTGTGAACACTTGCATAGTAACATTCTTATGTTCCTAAAAAACTTAAAAGGCTCTGGGGGTTCCTAACAAAAAAGATCTTTTGACTCAACAACCTTAGTTTCCAGGAGATGCTGGAAGCTTTTCTCATTTACCAAGTGTCTTATAGATCCCTAAAGGGTGACTTGTGTTTTGGTTACCACACCATTAGGGATCTGGTTATTCTTATAGATCTATAGGTTTATAGGTAAGTACTAGGCTAGCTGTCTGTGTGCCATTTTAAGCCTGGCCAATTTCTGTTAAAGGTGAGAATCAAACCATGTACACTGGGATTGTGAGGTAAACACCTCAACAATTATACCAACCCACAACCCCTTTTTTCCCTTCCCTTTATTCAGTAAATAAAATAATGCACCTAACAGTAGAACCAGAGATCTAAGCCTACGCCAGCAAATAAACAAGGTACACTGGCAGGACAGGTACATCACTCACCATCTGCACCTGCTATGAAATCGAATTCACCAGTAAGTTAGGCAATGTGGCTTTATGTCCTCATTCCAATGAAAACCGGATGACTAAAGGGGTACATTCCAGTTTACACTGGAATTATTTGGCCTCACTCTCCTTGACAGTGAGGAGGTAAAGCCTGAGGATAAATGTTTCTGCCAGGAATACATGGCCTTTAAGCTGATCAGCCTTGAGTTACTATGATGCCATGATCCTGATATAGTGGAGACTAGCAAACCAATATGGCTCAGCCTTGAGGTATGCCTTGGGGTGTGAATGGAAAAAGATGCTTTCTGTGTTGAACAGCTAGAATTTGCATAGCTGCCACACTCATGCTGTACCCATTAGATGATAAAAATAATGATCTGGAAGTAATATACAAAATCTATTACAGGTAACTCATTACTTATCATTAGTAAAGTATCTACATTATCATGTTTCTACAACTAGTTGGTGACTATTGTTCTGTGCTTTAAGAAGAAAGTCGATTCACTGGTAATTACTGAGCTTATATGCCAAGAAATCACTAATTACCCCAGAGCATGGTGTGACCAAATGTCATACTCAGACTCAGTTGGGAAATGGAGGCTATGAGAATAAAACCCTGAAGTTGCGAAAGTAGATAATTAACAGTTCATATGTTTAATTGTCTTTACTGCTAGAGAAGTTACTATAGATCATTATTCATACTTTTTTATACACTAGAATTTCATTTTATTAAAATGCTATGACACTTTTTCTTAATGATTTTTGGGGCTAATGATTTCTTCCTTGGTAGTATTTAATGTAGTTAGTAATGCTAGTGTTGAAGTATCAAAGTAAAAGTGAATGCTTTTGAAGAGACTTTAGTGCAGTTAAAAGGCAGTAAGGAGCCCTAACTTGCTGTCCATAGAAAGTTCTAACTTCACACATGCAAAGGTACAACATGACAGAAACAAACGACTGACATAATTACATGTTTAGCCACATCACTTTAATTGCTTGTACTGGCTTTATGATGAATATTATGGTAATTAGTAACAAGATCCTCAATATTCTGTAAGAATACAACAATAACAAGGAAATTCATTAAAACTTTATATGATTGTTTATTGAGCTGTACCTTTCTCTGTGTAACACCGGGCATTAGTACCAGAAATAAAACTGTGCTGCTAATCCCTTTGACTAGGCATCATTTACATATAGGCTTCCTGAACAGCCATCTTACATTTGGTCACTGCTAACTCCCCTCATTGTTTTCTTCACATATCCATTTTTGCAAATTTTCATTGGTGTGTAACATACTTGTACTTTTTGAAAAGAGACCCATATAGTTGAATTTCTGCATGCATTTTGTAATAAAAGTGATATTATGGAGTCTGACACATAAGTTCTGAACTCAACATACCTAAGTGAATCTTTCTTGTATTTATTAATGTAAAGAATATTTCTGAAATAAGAATTTAGGAAATTGATATGGCATTTTCAGAATTAGGTTTGGTACCAGAGTTCAGATAAGATAGTGAAGTAAAATCACCCATTTCAGTAAGAAATGTAAACAGCAGCAAAACAAACAGAAACTAAATCTAACGACATTAAGAGTAGCCAGCAACCACTCAGAGCAGTTTATCAAGCTAAGTAGGATTACTGGTAATGAATGAAGACAAACTGGTCAAAAACCTTAATGGCCTGAAGTCCTGGAACACAAGACACCACTGTGAGCATAAATAATATTTGCTGATGTTTTTCAAATAGTGCCGCAATACAAAACTGTTTTCTCTCTGCTTTTCCAACAAATACAAGCATTAGAGCTTGTTCTTTAAATGTTGAAGCCTCCTAAGTTTTAGTTTTTGGTATCAGAATTACTTTTGGGATCCTTGTAGAAGGGCAATTATGTTTTATTAGATGTACCATATTAATCTTTCACTGAAGACATTTTTAATCTACCTTATTTAGATATGCTTTGCTAGGAAATATATCTTGCTGTACTAACATGTAGTCCAGAAGACTGAACTGAATCGGAAGTGAATAAAATTTTCCATTAACATATTATGTAATATTTGCTTAAGTTTTCTTAAAACAATAGAGTAAGAGATAAAACATGCATTAAATTACTTCAGAACCAGTTAAATGCATTGCTAAGAAGTTAGCAAAAGAACTTTGAAACAGCTCTTTGGATATTCAGTACCAGTTTAATTAGTTTTATCAGTGAATTTGTATTGAACTTCTTCTCTGAATAGTGTTTGCATTTGCCTAATTATTTTTACAGCAGTGTGAAAATGTTCAGTAATGCATATATTTTGCAAGCCAGGGGACACTTATGATAAACATAGAAGTGTTGATGTACATTATCTTCTGGGAAAATGCTAAAAAACTTTTGAAGCTTGGAAACATTCCATGGAAATGAAGTGTACAAGTTTCATTCACCGGTGTTATATAACGACATCCTAAAAGACAAGTTTACAGTAGGACGTTTATAACCTCTGTAAGTAAATGTGACCTACTGAACTCAACCAATGTAACAAAAATATTATATAATTATTTTGCAAATGTTAGGCCATGAGAAATGCTATACCATCCAAACCCAAGAGTTAAAAGGTCACACAGACAAATTACTCAGTAAAAACTGTAAGAAAAATAAAGCCAAGCTAGAGTTTTCACTGTGTGATACCGTTATGAATGCTCATGGGATATATGAAAAATGACTCCTTAAGGACATCAATTGTTTCAGCTACACAGCTTCTGAATGTCCAGGACTTTTTAACTTTTTAAGTCTTCGGGTATGCATGTTTCTGAGATTTTTTTTGCAGTTGTTAATGTTACATTATAATATATTTTATAGAAGAACATGTTTCGTCTTTAAAATAAATCATATACATCATGTTGCTTTTTTAGAGCTATTATTCTCCATGCAATGACCTAAAATAATACATTGATATAGCCATTAATAAATAATTCACAAATCCATATTTACTGAATAGTCTAAGCCCACCACCTTGTATTTATTACATTTGTTATCTGAGAAAACCCAGTAGGCAAAAATGCCTCTTTTCTGGGGCAACCTGGGAGAACTGTCCAGTCAAGTGACATGCTCAGAATCACACAGCAGGCAAACATTGCTTACTGAAATGCATTTTGACATGCATAATGTAAAAGAAGCTGTATTCCCTGGGCTAGTGTAACATTTTCCTAATGCACAGTGATTCATAAAATTCTAAACAATGTGCTTCAGTGCTGCATACTGCTTATGTACTCTTGTGGTTTCTCCTTGCAAAGTGAATGAAAGCAATTGATATGAAATCAAATTCCTATTTAGACTTTCTTTTTTTGTCTGATTTATATGCTTTAAATATACTACTGCATGAAACATTTAGCTTACTGGAAGCATTTAGCAATACAGAAGTTGCTTAATATTCAGTTTATTGGCTACTTTTCATTTTATATGGTGGATCATAACAAACTTCTCCATACTCTGTCTACCCTAAAACTCGGTTTCTCCTCCTTCAAATGGTTTGAGAACTATCTATCAGGTCGCCAACAGGCTGTAAAATGCCAGAACCAAATATTCTCTCTACTACCAGTATCCCTAGGAGTCCCACAAGGCTCTATCCTAGGTCCATACTCTTCACTCTATTCACCAATCAATTCCCTTCCTCCATACAAAAGTCACAATAATTCAATATGCAGATGACACCACAATCATATGTGCCACCCCAACACTTGAACACCTCCACTCCCAAACTGAAGAATGCCTCTCACAAGCTGAAACCTGGCTTAGCAATCACCAGCTTATTCTCAACCCAGCCAAAACCAAATTACTCCTCTTCACCTCTTATAGAGCCTTCCCTCATTCAGACAACTTCACTATCACCTCTAATAACAAAACTGTTATTACTCCAACTACCCACACCAAACTTTTAGGTGTAGAAATAGACAATCACCTAAGATTCGACTTACATATTGCTCAAACTGTAAAAAAAGTTCACAAAAAACTGGGGCTCCTTTATCGTAACCAGCAATTTCTCTCCAAGCAATCCAAAACCCCAATAGCCAGGACACATCTACTATCCACCCTCCTCTATGCATTCCCAGTATTTACCGACCCCCATAAAACAGAACTATCCAAACTAGAAACCCGTTGTAATAAGATAGCTAAATTTGCAACTGAATCAGCATATCGAACACACCACTGTGTAGTCTCAAGAAACTGAACGGGTTGGAGTTCCCTCAACTACTTCAACTCAATCAATTGTCACTAGCACATAAGTTATACCATCACTCAGATAAGATTCCAGCCCTCCAAAAGCTAATACACCCTCACACCACCACAAGAACCCTGAGATCAAGTACCCTTAACCTCCTTGAAGTTACAAGACATAACAATGAGTCAGGTAAATCTCTCTTTAGCTGCTACATTTCCAAACTCTGGAAGTCCCTACCTGCTCAAATAACATAAAATAACTCCACAACACAATTCAAAACACTACTAAAGATCCACCTCACAAACAACTGGCTATACTCTTGTCTTACCCCTTGGTAAAGGCTGAAATACTAGAAATATCTACATTCATTGGCAGTGTTAAGTTTAGCTTCTCACATGTAACTGTTTGCTTTTATAAGTATGAAATATCTTAACTCATGGATAATCTAAAATCTAGTTTCTCACATTTAACTGCCTGCTTTTATAAGTTAAGAAAACATTATAAAACTACATACAAACCTGCTAACTACTGTTATATCCTAGCTGTATAAGGCTGCAATATATTGCATGTGTTGAGTGTGTACAGAATGTATTATACTGTAAGATGAGTTTACTATCTGACAACTGTCTAACTATGAGCCTTGCTAACTGGCCATATTTACCTATGACTGAAACCTTTGTATGTGTATTCCACCATTTGTATTAACTTGTTTATATATGTTAATGTACCTCTTATGCAACTGGCGCTTTTCACCCCGGGCCTCCGCTGAAAATGGACCTGTATCCAGTCTGACTTTCCCGGTCAACAAATGTAAAAGAAAATAATTAAAATAAAATAAAATCTTTATCCAGTGCTTTGGCCAGTGAGGTACCTGAGCTTGGCAAGTATTGGTCAATGAAAGGCATTTAGTAATATTTCTCATAGATACCAGACGTGGTCAGTAATACAGATATTACAACAAAAACATTTATCATTCTAGTAGCAGGTATAGCAAGGCATACTTAACTGTTGTTCCATGTACACAGAACATTTTGACTGCGGTCATGGTACTTTGGGTTTTTTCATCATCCACAGCCATACTATATCCTCCTAGAGAGGCAGATTATTTTAATCTGAGGTGTCTTGTGCCTGATTAATGAACTTGAAATGGGAGGTTGGCATAATGGTTAAGGTGCTTGCCTTACAGACACAAGGTAAAGGGTTTGAGTCTATGCTTTAAATGACCCACAAGGGCAATTAGCCTAGTACTAATCTATGACCATATAAAATAAAAAAAAAATGTAAGTAAAAAAAAATAATAAAGAATGCTTTTTATTCAGTTGCTCTAAAAAGTAAAAAATAAGGAATAGTGAAAACTTTGTAAAAGAAACACAGACAAGCTGATTTGAGAAAAATCATTCGAGGTTGGCTTTGCTATGTTTGGTAATGAGGTACCAGAAGAAATAGCAGGAATCAACAAAACAAACCTTGAATGCTTTCTGAAATAAGCTCATCTGTGTTTCTTTTCCAAAGTTTTCACTTTTCTTCCTCATTTGTTATTTTTAGAGCAAATGAATAAAAAGCATTATTTATTAAAATATCTTTTTTTAACTTATATTTTTACTTACAAAACTAAAAAAAGGTGGGAAATCAGCAACGCAGGCAATACCTACATCCAGTGGGAAGCAATCATTATGCAATAGCCACTACTTCAGCACCCCGGGCAGCTCAGTGCATCAAGGAGCATGACAGAACCACAGACAGACAGAGCCACAAAGCCAATTTCAATAAAAAACATTTAAATAATAATAATAATAATAATAATAATAATAATAATAAATAAATAAATACAATTGAGCCCAAAGCCTTTGTAGTTGCAGAACAGGACAAGTTTTGCATCATCTATTATTTTGTGTTGCCTTTTGATGTAGTTTTGTCATTCATTAGATTTATTTTAGTTTTAGCATGGATCACTGCTATATAGGTAGGAGTCACCTTATTGCCTCAGTCCTAATGACACTCAGACAGCAATCGATCGATCGATCAATCAATCAATCAATCAATCAGTAAAACTGTTTCCTAGAAGTGGCATTTACAGCATGATGGTAGATTTAAAAATTCACTGGCACCCAGGACTCTGAAGTAAAGATCTGGCAACAACTGTAGCAGACCTTTAAATTAAACTGAGTGTTCTGTGCATATTTTTAAGAACCAGTGTAACCACAGACATGCACTTTATGACAGCTGTGAAATGTCCACAAATGAATGATTTCTAAATAATAGTAGAAGAAGCAAACCAATGTAAACTAACTTGTTACACATTAAACTGAATAAATAAGTAATGTGCTAAAATGTACTGCATGAATGGTTTTAGGCTTAAGGTCAACCACCTGGACAAAGCCAGTTTCAAGAATAACATAGATTAAATTCCAATTTCAAGTAAAGGTTAAATCCAAATAGCATTAAATATAACCTTTTTAAAAGCTGAATTTAATACAATCATATATTTCACCTATTGCTTCTACTTTCATTTTAATAAATCACAGGTAGAAATAAAAATCAGTAATCTTTTTTTTTTCTCATCCATTAGTGTAAAGCTAATATTATTGCATTGTAAAATAGCTGCTGTAAGAAATAATAGCTTCCAATCTATGCATACTATTAGAACTTACACCACATACCTTAAACCTTTTTCACAAGGAATGCTAAGAAATTTCTAAACCTCAGCATTTTAAACTGTATTTAAAATCTGATTTTTTGAACCCTATGGAGACATAATGAAAATGAGTTAACACATAAAATAGTTGTTATGTTTGCTGTGTTTCTGTATAATATGGTTAGAATTAAGGAAAGAATAATTCTGAAGCACATTTTAAATTAAGTGCCTTCTAAAATATGCTTATGGAGTATGCAACCAACATCACTGAGCTGTGATACGTCTTATACTATAATTATGAAGCCCAGATTAAGAAATGCTTTCACTGAACGTCTGATATCACTGAGCTGTGATATCTCTTGTAGTTCGATTCCAAACCTTAGCATAAGAAAAACTTTCAATACAAAGCAAAACACTGTCATAATGGTAGTTATTAATCAAATGTGTTTTCTTATTTTATGCACTTGTTAACTTGGTAAACACACTTGGGGCACATTTCATTATAGAATGGTGCCCTGGGGCATTTTTTTGTTTAAATGGCCTGCTCAGTTGCACTATGCAAGTAGAGGATAAAAGAATCAAACCTTGCTCATTAGGATGAGGCTCATTAACCACTTGTATCCTCAACCTCTGGTGGTAATTTACTAGTAACAATAAGCTATTATGCTCCTTGATGCAAATTTATATAAAATGGCTGTTGTTTATTGTTTTTTTTTGTTTGTTTGTTTTTTTTTTTGTTTTTGTTTTTTTTGGAGGGGGGCTACTGGTGGATAAGACATTAATTTGTAAGTGTGTTAGTGTGTAAGTAAAACTTATCACTTGCTACATTTGTCACTCCATTCCCTAAGGTCTGGACCATGTCATTGTTCTGGATCTCTATGAACTAATTCTCTCCAAAATGTAGCTTCCCTCACTCCTGGATGATTATAAGCTTGGAAATTTTTCAATTATAAATGCTTAGTAAGAGATTCAGGAGTGGCTTGGTGACTCAACCCCCAATTTACTATATTAATTAACTTGATGAGAATGAGTGCTTATGAATATTGGGTCTGTAGTTAGGATCCAAATCATGCAGCACAGTGGTGAATATAACAATGAAAAATAACCAATAGCAGTAAAAGTAATAAAATACAGTATACAGGAAGAAAAATAGCAACCTGAATTGAGGAATTCATCAGTGACCTTTGTCTAGAGTGAGATGATAATAACATGGTGAATCTTAACAGTTTTACAGCAAGAAAATTGAAACAATTATTAATGATTAAGTATCATAAAAGTATGGTACAAGTAATAGGCCTGAATAACAAATCAGAAACCATGGTACTGGCTGCATTATCTGGAATTCGTACAGAACTTGTGCAGTACACAAGGGATTGTTGTGTGCTTCTCAGCAATGTGCAGTGTTTTCAATTCATAGGCATTAATTGTGCAGCCTTGGAAGATCTTGTGCAGCACAGTACAGAGTGCATATGAATGGATGCACGAATGCATGTAAATTATACTGTGCAAGGAAATGAGTGCATAACAAGATACGAATGAACTAGATAAAAGGAAATGTTTCATCCACAAGTGTAAAGTTACATTACTGCTCTGTGATACAGCTGTCACAGGAAACAATAGCTTTTAATCTATATGTATT
The DNA here is from genome assembly GCF_019279795.1 of Protopterus annectens. Taxonomy (NCBI): domain Eukaryota; kingdom Metazoa; phylum Chordata; order Ceratodontiformes; family Protopteridae; genus Protopterus; species Protopterus annectens. The sequence continues at coordinate 156,587,987 of NC_056731.1, forward strand.
GACTGGGTGACACTATATAAGGGACAACCACCTATAAAAAGAGCCGAGCAGCTAGCAGACATTCTCAGTTTGTTTGTGTTAAGCAGCACTGTATTGGTCTAGCCACTGGCTTTGTTGAGCACATTGTGCATCCTTACAGACCTAGGCCTCATAACTGATATAGCAGCTCCTGATCTACTATACCCTCAGTGATGACCAGATTGCAATAGAGTGGACAATACTGTTTTTTGTGGGACTTTTTCACTCATTGTTTTAGTTTGTTGGTTGGGATATTTTGCAGACACCCTAATGGTTATGGATATCAGTATGAGCTGGGTATGACAACCCAGTGTTTCTAAAGGTTAGCCAGACATTCCACTTATGCTGTGCTGAAGATGCCATAAGATGACTGAAACGTGTATATCCACAGCTAGTGAGGTTTGGCTTTATTGGTTTGAACTTGTCCATAAACAGACATAAATAGGAAAAAAAAAGAAAGAAAAGTAGTCATGCACATTCAGAACTGCCATACCGTCAAAACACCTGATTCCTTAAAGGGTTATTTGCATATACCCCATGTTACTTCCCTGATCCTGGGTGATGTTAACTACCCAACCATAGAGTGGGAAGACTTATTCTAGCCCAAACATGAGCACCCAGAGATTCCTCGACTTCATCAGTGCAAATGCATTGGATCAGCTGGGCGACACACCCACAAGAATTTGAAAATATCCTGGACCTGATACTAACTAAAGTATCAACCTCCGTAGTAAGATCCGACCATAAAGCGATCACTTTCAAAGTCACCATTTCCCATAACATTCACCCCCCTGCCCCCATCAGGGTCAAACAAAAAAACCTTTCCAAAGCTGACTACAATATCCTGAGAGCAGGTATAAACAGCTTTACAGGCACCATCCTTTCAGTTAGAACTAGCACTAATGTCCAAGCCTACACCAAAAAACTATATGAGCACCTACATAGCTGTATGGACTCAGCGATACCTGACAGGACCAAATCATCTTCCTCAAGGAAGAGTAAACCTGTCTGGTGGACAGCAGCAGTAAACAAACTCTCTAATAAAAGGAAAAACATTTTGTCCAGAACCAAGAAGGAGCAGGTGCCAATTTGGAAGTAATCTTTCCTTTGTCTGAACAAGCAAATAAGGTCACTGGTGAAATCCTCTGAGACTAACTTCAAATCCAAATCGGCCACATCCACTAAGGATAATCACAAGGCCTTCTTCACACATGTCTGCAGTCTCAAAGGTAACACCTAAATCTGCTCTAAAATGGTGGTCAAAAACACCACATACACAAATGACGTAGATATAGCCAACCTGCTGGCAGACAGGGTCAGTGAAAACTTCACCTCTCCCATCCCCCATCAGTAAACCAGCACATTCTCTCCTCTCCTCATCACTAGGGAGCAGGTCTTTAATGTCCTCTCAAAGGCAAAAAATACAATCTCCATGGGACCTGACAGCATCCATGGCTGCATCCCACATGAACTCATGCATGAGCAGTCAGCTCCATTAGACACCCTATTCGACCAAAGCCTGAACACCAGCATCGTCCCAGCAGAATGGAGAACAACCACTGTCATCCCTCTACACAAAGGCAGAGCATCCACTGACCCAGGCAATTATAGGCCCATCAGCCTAACTAGCCTGATCTGCAAGGCCATGGAGAGCATTATCATGGACCTTATAAACAAGGATATTGGCAGCCTCCAAATGCAGGACCCTACCCAGTTTGGTTTTGTCAAAGTGAGATCATGCCTGTTAAACTTGGTCAACTTCTTTGAAATAGTCACCAAAGCCATGGATGAGGGGAAGACGGTGCACACCACCTACCTTGACCTAGCCAAAGCCTTCAACACTATTCCCTACTCAGGCCTAATAGAAAGACTCTCCCAGCTAGGCATCAACCTGTATGTTACCAGATGGGTGGCTAACTGGTTCACTGATAGAACCTACTCAGTCAAAATAGGGGGAGCCACCTCTAGTAGTAGACCTGTAATGAGTGGTGTACACCAAAGATTTGTCTTGAGGCCTCTACTGTTTGGAATGTACTTTTTTGAGGTGCAAGCCAAAACCAGTGGTCTGTGGCTGACCAGGTTTGCAGATGACTGCAAGCTAGGTGCTGTCTTAAATTCCCCTGATGATGTGAACATCCTTCAAGAGCACCTTATGGTGCCAGAAGCATGGCCTCAAGCTGAATGCCAAGAAATGCATCATTATCCCCTTTGGGAAAAATGGTGTCTCCACTAATTATCACATTAATAACAATGTACTAAGCATGCAATAAGTCGTGAGCGACTTGGACAGCCAGGTTAACAGCAACCTGACTTTTGACCATCAAGTTGCCTTCGTTGTATAGAAGGCTTTCTACATGAAAGACCTCATAAGTAAGGGTATTTCATTCAGGAAAAAAGAGGTCATAACATCCCTGTACTCCTCCTCCCTTATCAGACCCATTATCAAGTACAATGACCCCTTCGGCATGTACCTTGCAAGCACATGCAGCAGCTGGAGAGACCACTGAGGTTCCTGACCAGGAAAATCCAGGGTCTCAAACACCTATCCTATAGAGATAGGCTAAAAGCCCTGTCCCTCTACTCAGTCTTGTACAGACTGCTCAGAGGTGACCTGTGTCTGGCATACAAGGCCATCTCAGACCCAGCCTTGATGGAGTTGCTGCATATCCGTAAATCAAACTCCAGTGGCGCAACCCACACACGAGGCCTCAACCTAGTCTGTGACATTAATAGAACTTGTTGGCAGGATAGATTTGTGTCCCAAAGACTTCCCCATCTGTAGAATAGACTCCCTCTCCATGTCATGCAGAGTACCTCACTAGCCCTCTTTAAGAGGAACCTGGACAACTGGATGGGAAACAGTAAATACACCCCCTGGGATCCCACCTGTGCCCCTGCTCGACAGGGGAAACAGGTGCTGACTTTGTGGGAAAATGGGCAAAATTCTTGGCTAGGCTTAGAAGGGCTTCTGGGCCAATAGTCTAGTATCATCCTATGAAGCTATTAACCTATAATACAAGAGGTTTAAGGAATCACACAGTGGAGAGTTTAGCCTTGATAGATTTTTCTTTTGGATTTTACTGATTATTTTTTCTGTGTGATTTTTTTTTTTTATTTATTTAACATTTATTTTACCAGGATAAGTCCAACTGACATCATGTGTCCTTTTTCAGTGGAGTTCTGGGGAGAAAAGCTCCAAAGAAATAGTGTACATACATGCTTTAGATAACAATAAAACTGGCATACAAGATAAGAGAAACAATGAAGTACAAAAAACAATTATGACGAACAATAAGATACTCAGGAGTAGTACCATTATTTACAATCTATACAAAAAGTACATTTCAGGTGAGAGTATAGTATATGCATTAAAGGCTTCAATGGGTCACTTACATATGGAAAAGTGGGTCTTCAAGGGGGGTCTTTTCAGTTGTAGAGAGGGGTAGTATTGAGATGTAATTTAAGAAGGCCTTTGAAGGTGCCTGTGTGACTTTGTAGCCTGAGTTCAGGGGGGGGAGGGTGTTCCATGCTTTGGCAACATCATGGGAGAATAAGGCCTTCCCAGAACTGTTATTGCATGGATTAAATTCAATCAGGTTTTTGATACATAAACGTAGCTCCCTTTCAGGGTTGTGAACGTTTAGCATGTCGGCAAGGGCAGGGCACTTCCCCAGATGGAAGAGAATTTGATGGGCTATGATCAGTTGGTTGTAGCATAGGAGGTTTGGAAATTCTAGCCAGTGCAGTTTAGTTAGGGATAGGCAATGGTGGGAATGTGATCTGTTATTGGCAGTGAACCTAGCTATTTTATTGTAGCATGTAGAGAGTTTGTTCATGTTGGTTTTGATAATATTGGTGAGAACTGTAGAGGCATAAAGTAGTGTTGATAAGAGATGAGTTCTGGCTATTGCTGTTCTAGTCTCAGGGGTTAGGAATAGTTTGCAACGATATAGGCAACCTAGTTTTTTATGGACTTTAGAGATAGTTTGGGATATGTGCTTGTTGTATTTAAGTTGATGATCAATAGTAATTCCAAAGAGATTAGCCTCAGTTACTGGAGTGATGAGGGTGCCATTGGTAGACATGATGGTAAAGGTGGCGTTGCAGTGTTTGGTTGGGTGGAATAGTATTAGCTGTGTTTTTTTGGGTTTAGTATTAGTTGATAGTTGTTTAGCCAGTTCTCTACCTCAGTGAAGGATTCTTGGGCTTTACTTTGAAGTAATTGGATGTTTGTTGCTCAGCAGATTAGGGTAGCGTCATCCACATACTGGACAATGTTGGCTTTAGTGGTAGCTAGGTGGAGATTATTTGTAAATATGTTGAAGAGAAGGGGGCCAAGGATTGAACCTTGTGGGACAGCACATGTGACAGGGAGTGGGGGGGATAGGGAGTTGCCCCATTTGACAGATTGTGACCGGTTGTTTAGGTAACTGTTAAACCATTGTGGAGTGGGGTCATCAAGGTTTTGTTCTGTTAGACAGGTGAGGAGTTTGTTATGGAAAACTGTATCAAATGCCTTGGATACATCTAAGAAGGTGGCAGAGACCAGCTTTCCTTGGTTCCTGTGCGAGTTTATGGTATTGGAAAAGTTAATTAGGGCAGTGTTGGTGCTATGGGAAGGTCTGAATCCATGTTGGGTTTTAGTTAGAAGGTTGTTGGTTAGCAGGTGCGTAAGGAGTTGATGGTGGATACATTTTTCTAGAAATTTTGAGAGAGGTGATAGGATTGCAATGGGACAGTAGTTGGAGAGGTCAGTAGATGGACCTCCCTTGTGGAGGGGGATGATATATGAGGCTTTCCACAATGAAGGAATAGTATGCAGGGCAATAGATCTGTTAATAAGCAGGGAGATGGGGTAGGCGATGGCCTTGGATGCAATTTGTAGATATTTAGCTGGAAGACTGTTGGCAGCTAGGGTGGTAGGTTTGAGTTTAGCTAAGAGATTTTGAATGGTAGATGCTGGTATTGAGGTGAGTGTGAAGGGGGTGGAGTTAATCTGGTAGTTTAAGGGTTGAGGTTCGGTTGTGGGTGATATTGCACTTACCAGGTTCAGTATTGAAGAGGTAAGGTAGTTATTGAAACTAGAGGCTATATGTGAATCAATACCTTTGATATCTGGGGGTGGTGTGCTGACGTTTCCAGGCTGGAGGATGTTGTTCACTGCAGGCCACAGTTTCTGTGCATTGTTGTTATGTTTCCTTTGTAGGGAAATATAGTGGTTTATCTTGATCAACCTGACCTGTTTTTTTGCTTTAGTTCTGCGCTCAGCAAAGCTTTGTCTAGTTTCGGAGTTTTGTATTTTTGCCAAGTTAGTCAAGCTTTGTCTCTAGTCTTGAGTAAGATTTTTGTGGCTTTGTTTAACCAGGGAGCAGGGTTACTTTGCATTCTTATTGTTTTCAGTGGGGCTAGTTGGTTTAAAATCCATAGGAATTTGGCATTAAAGTATTCTACTGCAATATTCAGGGGAAGAGTTTTTTATAGGAGCCCAGTCACAGGATTTTAGGCCTTCTGAAAATTGTACTGGGGAGAAGTTTTTGTGGGAGTGGATTTGTAAGAGAGCGGGGATGTTGGTAGATTTTAGTTTATTCCAAAGGAGAAAGGTTGGGTTATGGTCACTGAGTGGATCAGGTAGTATCCTGGATAGGTGGTCAGTATTGGGCTGGTTAGTCAGGATCCAGTCTAAGGTGGATTCACGTTTGGTGGTTTTGTCAATTCTTGTGGGTGAGTATGAGTTGTACGAAATTATATAAGTTTATGTGGTTAGTGGCTATTGGTGACTGTATGGTGTTCCAGTCTATGTTGACATCACCTTGGAGTACAGTTTCATGGGACAGGGAATGGGAAGCCCAGTGGAGTATAGATTCTAGTGTCTTAATGTTGTCTCCTGTTGGTATATAAATGCTGAGTAGGTTTAGCTGTTTGTATTGATTTAATAGGATTTACTCTGTTTTAGTTTGTGGTAGCATTGTCGCCTCACAGTAAGATGTTGTCCTGTTCGATTCTCAGCGAAAGTGTCTTTTGTGTGGAGACATGCGTGAATGGGCGTACCTTCGTTGAAGGTTGTGCATCAGGGCTGGCAACTCGGTACGTAAAAATCTACTGCCAATCATTAGCGGACCGGAGTTCTGCTGTGGCGACCCCTAACCGGGAAAAGCCGAAAGATACAACAATTCTGTTTTAGTTTGTTGGTTGGGATATTTTGCAGACACCCTAATGGTTATGGATATCAGCTAGGTATGAAATCCCTGTGTTTCTAATGGTTAGCCAAACATTCCAGTTATGTTGTGCTGGTGATGCCGTAAGAAGACTGAACATGCATGTCCACAGCTAGTGGGGTTTGGCTTTATTGGCTTAAATTTGTCCATAAACAGACTTAAAAAGAAAAAAGTCATGGACATTCAGAATTCCCATATAATCAAAACACCTGATGTCCTTAAAGTGTCATTGGCAAATATCCCATGTTACCTCTAATACAAGAGGTTTAAGGAATCACACCATGGAAGCCTAGCCTATTAGATTTTCCGTTTGATTTTTACTAATTGTTTTTCCTGTGTGACCTTTTCACTCATTGTTTTAGTTTGTTGGTTAGGATATTTTGCAGACACCCTAATGGTAATGGATGTCAACTGGGTATGACAACCCTGTGTTTCTAATGGTTAGCCAGACATCCCACTTATACTGTGCTGATGGTGCCATAAGAAGGCTGAAACATGCATGTCCACAGTTGGGGGGGGTTGGCTTTATTGATATGAATTTGCCTGCAAACAAAAGAAAAATGTCATGGACATTCATAATTGCCATATTGTTGAAGCACCTGATGTCCTTAAAGAGTCATTTGCATATATTTCATGTTTTTTTCCAATGCAAGAGGTTTAAGGAATCACACAGTGGAAGCTCTAGCCTTGCTAGGATTCTGTCCCATAGATGATCAATAAGTGCATTGATGTTATGCTGATGCACATTAATAATCATGTAGGGCTCCACAGGACTGAGACGGAGAGAGCTACCACTATAAACGACCTCTACAAAATTGCCCACTTCTCTGAGATCCTGGGTACTACAGAATGCACTCATGTGCCTATAGATGTTCAAATTGGCCCATACTCCCTAGTCCACATTACAATAAAAGGTTACAGTTCTCTCAACTGTCAGGTAGTCTGAGGTGCAAAGAGGATCATTAAATATAGGTTCATAAGCTCAAAGATACTTACTAGTTTAATGAACCACAAAGATATTCAGAAGCCTATAGCCATACTTACCTAGATAAGTTTCTAGCTCTACTATTATAAGTAAGATTAATCTGGAGCACTTTGTAATATTAATATGAACAACCCAGGTACAAGCAGCCATTCACATTTTACATTTGTGTAAGCATGTTTGTGTGTGTGTGTGTGTGTGTGTGTGTGTGCGTGTGTGTGTGTGTGTGTGTGTGTGTGTGTGTGTGTGTGTGTGTGTGTGTGTGTGTGTGTGTGTGTGTGTGTGTGTAGTATCCTTGAAGTTCTCATCATTCCAACATCTGACACACATCAGAACTGTAATCCCATTTCCAGCATGGTGACTTCCCACAGTGTCATCTTGAGTTAGTGTGCAAAATATATGCTGATACATTTGCGCACTATGCATGAAGTCAATACCCTCTGCAACAAAAAAATGTGTGTGTGTGTGTGTGTGTGTGTGTGTGTGTGTGTGTGTGTGTGTGTGTGTGTGTGTGTGTGTGTATGTATATATCTAAATACATATATATATATAAACAGGGGTAATCTAGAGGGCTCAAATGAAAACTGGTATCCCACCTGTGATCCAGAGGGTGGCAGTACTCACAAAAAACAGAGTATAAAGGATTAGATCAGATAAAATCAGTTTAGCTAGCAGATCTGGGAGACTCTCTGTCTCTCTGATACCCTCCCTGTTGAAGGAATAAAGGCACCTTGTTGAAGTTTCAGATAGTTTGTTCAGTTAAGCAGGTAGATGGACAAGTGTCCTTGTTCTAATGCACACACACACACACACACACACACACACACACACACACACACACACACACACACACACACACACACACACACACACACACATATTATGTTGTGATTTTCAGGTGATACTGGCTACCCCTTTGAATCCTGGTTCATGGCCCTGTGTATGCAACCCTAAAACTATTTTTAAGATGAATTTTAGCACTGTTCATATGTAGACATTACCACATAAAAAAAACATGTGTTTACTGAATGTGTGGTTTTGATAGCTTTATCCATTTGAGGTTCATCAACAGTAATCCCTTGATCCAGCAAGATGATTGTGGTCAGTGTCATATTGCAAAATATCAAATTATGGAAGTAGGGCTGATATCTCCTACTAAACGGTTGCATTAAACCATTCACCACTAGAATTAGGTCAGGTGAGCTCAAAAATAGTCATACAAACTGGATGATGTATCATCAGTGAGAGTCCCTACACAGTAATATATGTAATTCATTCCAGTGCCAGCAAGGCAGCAACATCTGCTTAACAGCTTTGGACCATGACAAGCATGAGATGAAACAATGAAGATGATGTCTGCAGAGCTCCAATTAGTCTATGCAGTCAGTGCATGGTCTGGTTTTACTGTGCATCACAGATTACCTCAATATATGCGGAATCAAGGGTGGTGGGATCACAGGTGGGGTCTTTTACATCTGATACTAGCAGCACATCAACCTACTACACCTCTCAACAGACCAGAATTTTGCAGAATGTTCTGATTCTTGACTTATATTTTTGGTGTATTCCTCATAAAATGTATGGCTTTCTGGCAAATCATTGAGGATTGATGTCATTAATTAATAACAGACATTTGAGTTTCAAGATTCATGTCCTTCAGAAAATGCAGGCTAATGCAAATACTATCATTTCAGCAGCTTTCTAAGTTTATATGATTAAAGTTTAAAACCTGTCCCTGATTTGTCTACATTATGTTTTTACTTTTTTCAGACTTCTTGTGCTAAGGAGTTTGACAGGTTGGACAGTATTACAAGAGTTTCTTTTCCCAAGAGTCCCATAGGAAAAGATAAAATACCTATGCTGAAAGAGTATTTTCTGGCACTTTAAGCTGAAACTCTTTATATTAACCAGGGACGTATCCATATTTCTTGTATTTACAATTGTTATACCCCGGGATTCATGAAGCTTGTGCCAGGCGCAGGTGTAGCATAGACGTTCTAACGCCAAATAAGGCCGCCGAGCGATTCAGGTATGATCCAATTACATGTGCACTTCCAGCATACACCAGAACTGCACAGCTCTTGAGGCATGTATGCTAATCACCCAATGTGCAGTAGTGCAGCATGCAAATGAAGGTACATAGCGATTCATGAAGTGGTGCAGGCGTAGCATAAACATACAGACATGTAAACCAAAAAAAGGTTTATATTTTTTCAAACAGAACATCTGAGCCATGAAAGTGGAGCAAACTTATGTATTACAAAGTTAACATATGCCAATGGCTAAATATACAGCCAATGGTATAAAAAACATGCACAACACATAAAAAATAACATTTAATGTCATGGCCAAACTAACGCAAAGTACAATCGCAGTGCATGTGTGCACAAACGGGAACACAAGAAAAATATATATAGATGTCATAAAACTGCAATGTAACACAAATCATGATTTCGCCATAATAGTCAATGGTATGCATGCTACACCACAACCAAGGCACAAGGGTTGCTAAGGGTCTGTGAAGTGTTCGGCACGGTAACTAGGAATTAGTAGTCAATGCCATTCAAATGAGGCAAGTAATACTGAATCACAAATGCCTTGCTGGTGTAAGGCTGTACCACACTGTGTAGGAGTATAACACCAAGGAGTGGCCTGGAGGCATACATGACATCAGGAGAGGGGTGTGCCCCCGTAGCTGTAAGCACATTGGAGCATTGTTAATCCAGGTTGCCCATTGCTAAGCAAAGCAGCAGGATAGGGGTGTGAATGTAGCCATAGCTTTGCTTAGCTGACAGCACACAAGGTGACCGAAAGCGCATGTGTAAACGGATGACAACGTGCTCGAAACCTGGTAAATGACAGCGTGTGGCACGCACCACAGCTGAAACAGGAAGGTTACGGGAAGACAATAAGGAAATGCTGCAGCAGGGTAATTGGAGCACAACTGAGTAATTAACACATATTAACTCACAGTGGGCCATTGATGGTAGCTAACAAGGCTGCTAGCAGCAACCTGCAGAACAGGAAAGGGGAGGTGCCGGATTGCAAAGAAAAGAGAACTGTCACAGCAGAACAAAGCAAACCTGCAGTAGTTTGGCTACAGAACACATTTTGCAACACAATCCTGGGTTGGGAAAGTACAAAGCAAGAAAGCAGGCTGCTGGATGCATGCCTGACAATGGAAGGGGAATCGGTTTGAAAAATGAAGGCAAGGGCAAGAGGTGATCCACAGCAGCCAACTGTAATTCAACACCAAGACCCCACAATAGCAGTACCTGTGGTAAAACCATACGTAAGATACCCTGCAGCTCGGAATGTACATACACACCCAATGACATCATCAGCTTCCAAAGCACAATAGTATAAAGTGTGAAGCCACCTCACACACACTTGTGTATTACCAAACACTGCATCATCAGTGTAAACAGATGCAAAACTTTTAAAATGTACATGTTGGGAGCTGCCATAGCTTTGATTCATCAGCATGTGTTGGAGACTGAAGGTGGTGTGGAGGATGATGCTGACAACCACTTCAGGCACCAGAGGAGGAGAAGAGTGTTCAGACCAAGGGTAATCTTCCAGGGGCTAGATGATCTGGAGATAGTAGAGCGTTACAGGATGGACAGGGACATCATACAGCAAATCATTGAGCTGTGCCGGCCATGCCTCAGAGCCAGAAACAACAGAGGGGAACCCATCCCAGTGGACACGAAGGTATGTGTAAGCTTGAGAATACTAGCCACAGGTACCTTTCAAAGGCCAACTGGAGATATCATGGGGATCTCACAGGCATCAGCATTCAGAGTACTCCACCAGTTCCTAGATGCCATGTTACCACATGCCAATGAGCACATATACTTCCCCCGAACTCAGGAGGAGTTGGCCAGCAATATGCGCCTCTTCCACTGTGTGGCAGACTACCCAGAGGTACTGGGTGCAATAGACTGCACACACATACACATCAAGTCACCACCTGGTGAGCATGGTAGGTGCTACATAAACCGCAAGGGATACCACTCCATCAACTGCCAGGTCGTGTGCAATGCCCAGGGCATTATTATGGATGTGTGTGCTGGCAGCCCTGGAAGCTACCACGACTCCCACATTTGGCATGCCTCACAGCTGTACCAGGTATTTGTCATCTCATATGGCCATCTTGTGGGGGATGCTGGCTATGCACTGGAGCCGTGGATGATGACTCCCATCAGAAATGCACACACACCCATGCGAGAACGCCATAATGAGGCACACGTACAAACCAGAATCATCATAGAGCATGTGTTTGGGATGCAGAAATCATTGTTCCATTGCTTGGACATATCTGGTGGAGCCTTGCAGTACTCTTCAGGCATGTGTGCCTACATCTTCATAGTATGTGCCATGCTACATAATATGATCCTGCAGAAACAGCTGCAGCCGGGACATAATGGTGAAGGCCCTCACAGCCCACCGCAATTACCAAGGACACCACAGGCACAGAGGGATTCAGACCACGAACACCCTGTGCCAGCCCCAGTAGGCAGATGAAGGCATGCCAAGTATGCCCATGCCTTGGCAAAGAGGGAACGTATAGCACATACACTGACAGTGTAGGCCCCTACATACTGACACACTTCTCCACCTGCACACACAGTAAACATGAATGGCACACACACACGACCACCTGTAAATTGTCATATATAGGTGGTCTACTGTGTGCATCCTTCATAGGCAGCCCTCAACTATTGCGCACACAACTGCTATTGGCACAAGATAAGTCAATACCTGAACAGTAAATTAAGCTAACAGCATGTGTTGATACTGTATGTATAGGTTCCTAGCTACATTGGTAGGTACATGCCTAACCGTCAGAGGCCATTCATAAGCCTAGCCAAAATGTGTCGGCTGTCGCCAACCCATTGATTAACTAACTGTCCCTCTGTGGAGCAGAGACAATTGTAGGATCTCTGGGGTGTAACCACTGTTCCCCACTCACTCTGCAAGGATTCCCTGGTGTGTTAATGAGGGGCTCCATATAATGTAATCGGGGATGTAATTCCAAAGCATGGGGAGTACCCATGACAGGTATCTGTCACCCCAGCATTCTCCAGTTATGGTTGTGGCAAGGTGTAGCTCATTACAGTGTGTGGCTCACTGTGACATGGATTCCCATAACTTGAGCATATACATTAAGCCTCACTTGGACATACCATTAACAAGTATCATCCATATGTACACTAACTGAGTTACACATTTGTTTGCAGTATGGTGGAACAGCCGTAGTACACTCTACACACTAAACACCATAACACTTGTACATATCCCAGATGCCTCAGTGGTAAAGCCACTGACTGTGTCGTTCATGGTCCCAGTTCCATGACCTGCAAGGGCTGTTATGTAATTCTGATGTCCTGAATAATGGATGTTGGATGCAGGTCATTACAGAATGTTTAAGCACATGTTAGCATTTTTTTGCACCAGTAAGTGCTGGTAAGCTGCGTTTAAACATGACTACATGGATATGTGCAACACAGGTCTAACCTTTGCTGAATATCATGCAGATCACGGGTAAAGCTGCCCAGTACCGCTGAAATGTGCGTTATTTACCCTTGTACTAATAGTGCCTGCTCGGAGAGGTAAAACGACCACTGCCAGGAGTAGAACACGCAGCCATGTACACAATCTTCACAATAACCTGCCACTAAGCTACCTGAGATGTACCAATGGCAGGCGTGTATTGTGACAGGTTAAAACACAAAAGGGCAGACTTCGGGAAATAGTATACACCACCATGTACCCAATGAAAGGTGTATTCTCTCTCTCTCTCTATAAATATATATATATATATATATATATATATATATATATAAAATAAAGAGAGAGAAAGGGTGATAGAGAGATATATGCCGATATATATGAATATACATATATATGCAAATATATAGATAGGTTAACAACATCTACACAACCATGGAGGTACATATAAATAGGATACTACCAAATACTGAATGCTTTACATACCGACGCGCGTAATCACGAGGCTTAAAGACCGAAAGACCACAGTACCAAAACACCAGAATCCCGAGTACTATTATCACGATGTTAAGAGACATTTAGTTAGTGCTTCTGGTGCTGCGGTTCAGGTAGGTACTGTGTGTAAGTGTGTTTCTGATTGCTGTAATGTGTGTAAGTGTGTGTTCTGAGTGTGGTATGTGTTTCTGGGGGACTGTAATGTGTGTGTGTGGGTTTGCTTTGTGTGTCTGTTTGTCCTATCTCAGAGGTAGATTATTAAAGTAGGTGCAGTGTGGGGGCACAGCCACCCACATGAGGGTGTATGGGGGCATGGCCACCTGGCCATACGTAGTGTAGGATGGTTTGTATGGATGTGTCTGTGTGTGCGTGTGTGTGTTCTGTGTTTGTGTTAGTTCCGGGAATTTGACTGTCGCAAGTTTGAGTGTTCAGTATTGTGGGGTTTGGGAGTCTGGGAATGGTAATGTGGTCGTTGGAAGTGTGTGAGTTCCTAAATCCATGGGTATGCCGTATACAGCAGTTGATGTCTTCAAATATGTGTATAACATGGATCATAGCAATCACACATTCCACCACGGCCGAACGTTATTAACAAAGGATATGGAGAGTATATATGTCTATACACTATTACAAATATGTGCTATGGACATGAGCCAAAGATAGGGTTACCACCTGTCCCACCTTGTGAGGGGCAGTCCCTCTATGTGCGGTAGTGTCCTGACCAAAATGAGTACAAATACTAATGTCCTTCAATCTGGAGACATTTGGCATGTTCCATATTTAATGTAATTGTTGCATAAAATAGTCATCTGTATCTAAAATACCTACATGTAACAAGAAACAGGATAAGCAAGTAAACCGCTACAAGAATATAAGCTTTTATATAAGCATATATGTAAAGTTCTATACTTTGTACTGGCCGTGGGTATGTGTCGGCCTCTAAAATCTGATGTGTGTCCTGCAAATGTCCCACTATGGCCATTTGAAAAGGTGGCAGCCCAAGCCAAAGAGGTTCAGTCACCAACACAACTCCAATGAGTGCAAATATCTGTGACAGAAATACATGAGACAGCTTTCATGTAGCAACATTTCATTACATACCGATGTATTTCTGAAGGGACTGAAGGACCAACATCATCTGCATGCCATACAGGAACCAATTAACAATGGCTTAATGAATCAGCCTGCAATTACCATAGTATTAGTCCACTAAAGGATAGGTCTTCAAATAGGGAAGGAGCCCTCACACACATATCGAATATGTATAAATGCAGTTCCTACACACCTGCATCTGCTATGTAAACCCACCTACATCTCCCCCACACACGAAACAATTGCAATACAGACTGTAATAACATCACAAATCCACTCACTCTATGACATCTGCAGAAGCCTTAACATACCTTGTCAGAGACACACTATAATGGCCCTATGTGAAATTGTTGCTGTTGTACAATGGAACAGATGCCGATGTTACAGGGTGTGGTTGCAATAATCCCGTATCAGATGGCTGTGTGTACACCAGGAAGTGTTACCAATTACTGATTAACTGCACAGTATGATACACATGTACAGTATACCAAAGATGTCAGGTGTGCACAGTTCAAAACACCTAACGTTCTATGCATAGCCACACAGCCTTGAGCTGCCAAAACATCCTTGCCACACCTAAACATTTGCAGCTGTATCAGGTACAAACCCTGCAGAAGTAGCAATGTTCAGAAATATAACAGCTAGACTCACATGTAGAACTACATCCTCTAGCCATTACACACAATCCACGGGGGCCATGACGTTAATATATCTCTGTGTGTCTCCATATAGCTGTTGCAATTCATCACAAACAACACATCCAGGCCATCTTCCTCGAAGGTAGGGCAAAGGGACAATGACCAAATGGAGTATTCAGTTATACACCACTGTTGCCATGTCATTGGCTAATGGAGTAGCTGCACAGCTGAAGTGCATGTAATCATCTACTCCGGAACACCAATATAAAAGAATGGCTTGTCATACATTCAAACCGTATGTACATACCAGAAAAACGTTACAATGAGGATTGCAACACAAAATGAATAGGATTTATATTACCGTCAACTCGGGTTACTAATAAGGTATGTAGAACACTCAGTATGTCAGTGTATGTAGTACCTGCTCTGTAATAATTAAAGTGTACGCAATGCATATAGTGGGAAAAGGTATTATGTAGTGATGTATTGTTGAGCATAGTAATGCTCGTAGAAATTATGTGTACTGCTGTAGACCAAAAGGTAAACACCTCATACACCACAAGGGATGCTATATAAGGACTTTGAACACAACAATTCCACTTCAGCCACTGTCAGTGGCAGGGTTGGTCTAACAAATATGTGCCATAACAGGGGATAGTATATGTTGATATACTGTAACAGTAGGCATATGTATGGGCGTATAACTGAGAATAACATGTCTAAGGTGGTCCTGCTGTGCAATCATGATTTGCATTGTGGGATATTGTGGCAAAAATGTGTAATGTACAGTATTGTAGATAGATATGTCTAACATTTTACATAGCATTACTGTTATGTTATGCAAACATCAGGTATGTCTATTGTCATGTACAATACACAATAACAGGATACATATGACTTGTAGTCACCAGACAGTGTATCAGCATGATAGCTAATTGAAATGGAATGCACAAAGGACATGTAATAGCTTCATAGGATCATAGTTAGGTACTATGCTGTCTGGCCAAGGCCATTCATAAGCCTAGCTACAGTGTTTTGACTTGCGGCACCTCCCTAGGTTAGTTTCCTGTGCCTGTGAACAGCAGAGCCATTAGTTTCCTGTACCTCTGTACAGCAGAGCCACTGCAGTGATCTCTGGTGTACATGTCTGTCTCCCATCCACCCATCGAGGTATCTCTTGAAGAGTGCTAGTGAGGGTCCCTGCCTGATGTACATAGGAATCATGCTCCAAAGCATGGGGAGTGTCCGGCTCAGGAATGTATCCCTCTAGCATGTCCTAGTCATCGTTGCATTTAGGTACATATCCCAGAGCATGTGGCTCTCAGGGGCTTTTGCTTATGTGGAGCATATCCATCAATACTGTTTTGGACATGGGCCTTGTATGTTCAGCAGAGATCACCTCTGAGTATGCTGTATGCAAATGAGTACAGTTGGGGTTTCTGTAGTTGGGCTGCATACGTCATCCTTCGGAGGTCAGTATTTCTCTTGGTGTGGTAATGTTGTGGTATTTCAAGCCATTGCTGTTGTCTCATAAGGTACATCCAAAAATGGGGTGTTGTACCCTTTAATGTGTTTCATAAGTCATGAGTAGAGAGGCCCAGTGGTTGCCTTTGTTCTGGCTACAAACCCGTTAAAGATTAGGGGGGCCACGTAGAAGGATATCCATACCACCTTGCCAATATGGTTATCAAAGGAGTGAATGCTATCTACTTGAGTTCTAAGATTCCTTATTATGTCTTGTGTATGTAGGGGACTACCACCTATTTGATAATCCTCGGGTGATTGGTGTAATTCAAAGGGAATGTCTATGCACCTTGTGGCATGCAGCTTGAGGCCATGTTATTGACACCAGGTATCCGTCCTAGTGACACCCTTATGGAAGGTGTCTATATCAGCTGAGAAATCAATCATGGACCCTAGTTTGCAGTCATCTGCAAACCTTTTCAGGGTAAGTCCTCCTGTGCTACCCTGTACCTCAGAGAAGCATATACCGAACATAAGGGGCCCTATAACTGAGCCCTGGGGGATGCCAATCGTAACTGATTTACAGTAGGGCCTAGGGTATGCTACCCTCACTGTGTGGGTTCTGTTCATGAGCCACTTTGCATAACATCTCGTGATGAAGGGGTTAATGTGCAGGTGGATGTGTATGTTGACAATACCAGAATGAGGAACGGTGTTGAAAGCCTTTGAGAGGTCAAGGTAGGCTGTGTGGACCTCCTTACTCTCATCTACTGCCTTGGTAACTGTCTCAAAGGACTCCACCAGGTTTAGGAGGCATGGTCTGGCCCTAACAAATCCAAACTGGGTGGGATCAAAGGTTTGGAGGCCAACAATGTCTCTGTGAATGAGATCCATGATGATGTGCTCCACAGCCTTGCAGAACAGTCTAGTCAGGCGTATATGGCAATAGTTCCCCTGGTCCATTGTGGCGCCACCTTTGTGGAGTGTGATAACTGTTGCTGTGCACCATTCAGGGGCCACAATGCCTGATGCAAGGCTATTATTGAATATGGTGCCCAAGTGGGGAGCCAGTTCATTCTGAAGTTCGTGGAAATCGTAGCCTGGGATGTTGTACGGTCACATGGGTGCTGTGTTCCTGGCTTTAGAGAGTGCAACTTTGAACTGCGTAGTTGTGATCTCAGGGACTCTGCATCGTTCCTGTATAGATATGGGCCTTTTAGGGTGTGAGAGGGGGTTAGCACAGAACCTATCTGGCAGGATGTTGCCAATATCAGTCAGTTCTGTAAATTTCATGCCTTACTGCTGCATGTCAGAGCAGATGTGGATATCGCCATCGAGAGTAGTGACATACCTCTAGAACACTTTGTGGTAGTCCTTGGAATTAGTCACGGTTATGTTTACATAGCTAGCTTTGGAGGATGTGATAAGGGATCTCAGATTCTTACTAAGGGTGACCAGGGAGCTCCTCCACTCATGGGATTGTACTCTACTTTGAAACAGTCTCCTCCTTCTGTTGTACATTATGTCCATGGCAGTGGACCACCAGAGTGGCCTCCATTTTCTGGTGGGTACCGTCATGGTTCTGTTTGGGATAGCATGATCCATGCAGTCATGTAAGTGCTAATTAAGAGCAGTTGTGTATGATTCAGTGGTTGTAAATGTATTGTCCATCTGCACGGGTGTCATGACGTTTACTACTGCTGTCATAAGAAGCCTGAAGTTGGCTTTGTAGAAATATTGCATTGTGTTTTCCATAAAGGGTGTGGTGCTGGGATGTGGATAACAAGGATGATTTAGCGTACGTTCGTCTGACCAACTAGGAGATAACCCCAGGTGTGGAACACCAGTCACACATGTTGGTAATGACCAGGTCTAGGATACTGTTGCCCCTGGTGGTGGTATGGATAGGTTGATCCAGGCAATTGGAGGTTATAAATCCCAGAAAGCATTGGCCTAATGTGTCAATACATGAGTAGGTATCCCAGTTAATGGTGGGGGAGTGTCAGTCGCACATCAGTAGTGTGTCTGTTAAAAACCCTACTTTCTAGTACACCAAGAAGTGAGGACCATTAACCATGGGGTATGGTGGGGGATCTGTAGCAAGCTACAATTTGTATGGCAGTTATGGCCAGAGTTAGTTGCACTTGGATAACCTCTGATGCATTGTGCTAAGCAACTAGCCTGGAGGTGTGGATAACCTTAGGAAATATGGACACACCTCTGCCATGGGTGTTCCGGTCCTGGTTACAAAACTGAAAGGTGTGGTATGGGTAATAGCCTGGTAGTGTAGGGGTGCTCTCAGGAGGCTAGAAGCAGGTCCCAGTCATTGCACAGATATTGAAGTGGTCCATTACAAGGAGTGCCTTGGGTGAGTGCATTTGAGATGAAGACGTCATGCATTGAGTAGCATTACCCTCAGGTTTTGCTTGCCTGTTCCTGTTATGGTGGTGAATATGTTATTTGAACCATGCCTAAAACAGGCACTATAGGAGCAGCAAGAGCCTTAGCCATTATCCGGAATCCCAGGGCTGACAGGTGCAGGCCATCTGTGCCAAAGCATCGTGTTTTGTCGACCATGTCATTCAAAGCAGACAGATACTGGATACCCTTGGAATGACACCAGAAGCATAGCCAATTGTTGAAGTAAATCATTTTGTCCTTGTACTGCATTATCAGTCTGGACGATGGCAGAATGCTACTCAGGGCTAGGGCGATACCTGCCTGGGCTGCAAGATCAGAGAGCTATTCCATGTCTCTTTACATGTAGTCCAGGAAGGTACATCTCAGGGCATTCACACTAACATGGAGAATGACACAGTCATATCATACCTGTTGAGGAGAGACCTGAGTGCATAGGTTATGTTGCGGATCCTGTTACCCGACAGGCAGCTGACAGTAACTATCTCCTTGTGTAACCTGGTGAGTGGGACATCAGTGTGACCACCTATAGAGTCAACTATGACTAGTGTGTTGGTGACGTTATTTTGCACTATTGGCTGTGGTTGATGGGCACACTGAGTCTGTGGGCTATAAGTAATCGGTGTTGTTTTGGGGGATGGGCACTGCCTGCGTTTCTGCTTTGGAGTTCTCTGTTGCCTAGACAGAGTAGTATTGAGAGGCTCCGCAAATGTTGTTGTCTTACTATGTGTGGCCTGTGGTGGTGGAGATCTAGTGAGACTATGTGATGAGTGTGGTGTGGTGCAAACGTTTAACATCCTCACATTTTTGTCAGGTTCAGTCTGGGTTGGAGAGAGCTTTACCTCCAGCATGGCTAGATATGTGCATCTCCCACAGGTTGTAGTGTTGTATATTAGGAGGGGAGTATTGACTGTGTACATGAGACAATTTCTATATTGCCTCATGATGCCCATATTCATCATATAGACAGGCGAGAACACTGGGAATTGACACTTGGACATGCCTGAATATTTAACTATTTCCCACTAGATAAGTGAGGAAAGTGTGTACAAGAGCTGTTTTACTCTAAGCAAGTGGGAAATGTAAGTACAAACAGTGTTTACCTGTAGGTAATGAGGAGGATTGAGTTCTGTAGTAATTAGTAGCTCATGTAGTGCTTACATGTTCTGAACAAGTGCTGAGAATGAATAAGCAATACAGATAGGGTGTTGGATAACATAAACACACTGCCCCCCCAACAGGTACACAATCATATAACCATGTACACTACAGAGCCCCTGTAACCATAACTATGATGGTACAAGGTGCACTCAGGCTGCATGGGACCTGTCCACATCCCTGGTTGTATCATACACATATGGCAAAACAGTTTGCTCTACACATACACATCATGTAAAACATAGCTTCATGTCAGTCTGTGAAAACACCAACAGTTATCATAAACCGCAAAGTGGAGACACCAATCATAATGGGAAGCACTGCACTAATACCCTGCTGAGTCTGGTCTAAAAGTCCATGAACCTTAATCAACGTATATGTTGTTAGCAGTACAGATGTAGATGACAGTATGGATAATTTCACACTGCATATCATACCTGTGACAGGTCATAGGACACCATCACCCATACTGTGTTCCACCTACTCTCAGTATACTAGATGTACATTCGTATGTAACAGGAGTGTTATGCCAGTGGACTGTTGTCAGAACCAACACTACAGAAGGTGTCTGAGTAATA
The DNA here is from genome assembly GCF_019279795.1 of Protopterus annectens. Classification (NCBI taxonomy): domain Eukaryota; kingdom Metazoa; phylum Chordata; order Ceratodontiformes; family Protopteridae; genus Protopterus; species Protopterus annectens. The sequence continues at coordinate 156,608,559 of NC_056731.1, forward strand.
TGTGCATATCACACCAGTGCCAGCTACAGTAAAACAGGGTTAATTTGTTGTACTCCTCCTCATTGTAGCCCATACCACACAGACAAATGGGAGGCATCTGCCTATGTAAGTATGTGAATGGCTATGACCTAGGAGCAATAGCTGACTCAGTGTTGTGGACAACATACAGAAGGGGCTTTGTGGCTGAGGTGTGTGACATATGTGCACAATCTGACAGCTGCATATTGCATTGTCACCGCTAGGTTAATAACCCTGTACCCATGAACTACCACCTAGGTAGCGGTCAACATAATGGACACTGTGTGTAAGGGATGCTGCTGTGCACTTTACCTCTCTGAGCTAGTGACATCACCAAGCCTATTAGGTAGTCATAAGAGGCAACCCTAGTCATGACAGGGTGCCATCCATGAATATAGAGATAATTTTACAGCCATACTCATCACTCAAGTGACCTATATTGGATCACATATCACCTTTAAGGGGTATTGGCCATGTTTGGATGGCCGACACCAGCCTTCACAATCCTCATCTCCACTATGTAGCATAATGCCTACCCTGCATAAAGACATGTCCAACACTGTGATGTTGGAAATGCTACCCGTACATATCCTGATCTCAAATACATATGTCATGGACATCCACCTTCCTAGTACAAGGATCGCCACATGCTGGACAGATCCTTGTGCCATACACGTTACATACTCCTGCCATACTATGCAACCCTGTCCAGCAAAGCTTCACATTTCACCTCTGTCAGACATGGTGTGATGACCGCAAGGTAGATGTATCATTAACCATGTGGATCAGTTAGATGGCACTGCTTCACCTGGCACCGGAAACACGGCTGTTGGCTACAGCTAGGTAACCTTATATCCTAGGCTCATACATGGCCCAGGGCATACAGACTACTAGATGAACTTGGCCGCACATGCTATAGTTAATAACCATCCCTGCAAATACCATCAGGCTAGCCAGTGTCCCATGTGTAGCACATGTGCAACACAGGCGATATGTGGCAGGATGTTGAACAGCTGTACAGTGCCGTGTAGATGTATATGGCAAAACACATGCATGTAAAGGTTTCCATGCGTATGGGTGCATTGTCACTGCTCATGTCCATTAAGGCAGTGCATGTGTTGATATGTGACATTTACACAGCATCAAGGTCAACAGCATTAAAGTGGACACATCCAGGCATGTGCTGATAGATAAGAACACCAGTACAGCCAAGCAGACATGCCCATATCAAGACAGCATCCACATGGAGTATGAGCAATGTAATCAGGTGACACACATATATGGTGATAATATCCAATCCCCATTGGGTGTCACATGTGTGTGACACAAACATGTCAGTGGTGTCAGTGTCATGAAGATTTGCAAAGACAACTATTTATATATAATAAATGTGATACATATGTATGTGAAGCTGTATCTCTGTGCATCTCTGATATACTGTGACCTCTCTCCATCATTATGTCTTCCAGGTATGCTGCAAGCAAGGCTCCCAGCCTATACACGCTTGGAGGATGAGGTCCTTATACCTTACCTCCAAGACAACGATGATGTCCTGTTTAGCCATGTGCCACAGGATACACAGCAGCAGGATGACCTGTGGCAGGAACTTCGCAAGAGGGTTAATGATGTGGGTGGCCATAACCGCACATACTAGCAGGTGCGCACACACTGCATGGACCTAATCAGATGTGCAAAACAGCGTGCAAATGCAATCATCAGAGAACAAGGTGCAGCAGGTTGTGGGCCACCAACCCAGCCCCCATTCACACGTCCGAGGAGCTACTGGTCAACCTGGGGACACCGGCAGAACAGCATCTACAAGCCTTAGCTGACATTGTGGAGGTGGGTGTCTCTCAACCACCGAGCCTGGAGTTGCCTACTAAGTCGCTACTGCACATATAACTATTATATCCCATATAGTTGCATGTGTCACTGTACAATATGTAATTTAACATCATATGCAAGGCATGTATTCACACATGCCACATACTATAGTATGCTACTCTATGTATGCACACGTGCATACTCCATAGTATATCCTTTTGTACTGGCGAATGTGTTAACATGCACATTCCACCCTGTAGCTGTCATACAGGTGTGGATAATGATCATACTGCTGTGTCATCCCTATATAGGTACCTCTGGCATTCCGCTAAGACAGCAGGCCATTGCAGGTGAGACAGTTATAAGTATCAGGCATGTTAATGCACACATCTATTCGCCATGTGGCCAGTTAACACATGTACACATAATGTATGGTCCGGTCACAATATACAGGTCGCATCTGAAATCCATCACAATGGCTACCCATGTGCAATACTTACAAACTAAGTGAAACACCAACATGAAACCTCAGAAACTGTCATTGCTAGATGTGTGGACAGCTGTGCATACAACGGTGGAGGTGCTGTTCAATATAGGAACATGTATTACACATCAGAACTACACATGTGGGGTACATAAACAGTACTTCACAGTGAGCTGGAGTATAGGCAGCCCACAGGATTCACCATTGTGGATTATGCCCCTGCTATGAGTGCACACATTGTGATGTGCCATCTGACATGTCCATGACATGTAGTGGGCCGGCTGCAACATTGTCTCACTATCCCATAAAACATACCCCACATACCAAACATACAACCCTTTGTCTGCATAACCCTATGGACAGTGGAGTATATGACATCTATGGGTGTATGCCATATGGGACAACACAGACATGTGAGACAGATGGCCATCACAACTGTTTGGCCAACACATGTTCACACATGGCCATGGAGGATGGCCAGAGACATGTAGCAACACACAGTAGATGTGATGTGTTTGTGTGTACACCCTGTTGTGCATTGGCTACACATGGTCCAACTATAGCCTTTGTTGAATGGTTATATTGCAGATGTGGAACACTGGACTTCCTACAGGCCTGTGCACAGCTTGTGGAGGCGTAACATCATTCGATCACATAAAATGTGTTAAACATCATGACTGTGTCACAGCATGACAGTAGTCACCTGTACAGCATCCACATACATACACAGACAACCACATCAGGCCACAGATCCAGTACATTTCCCTTGCTGCTGGTGGACATCACTGTCAGCCATGCACCTCGTGTGTGTGGGTACACAAATGTCATGTGGGACATGGTGTATTGACAAGTCTGCCATGTGTGGACATGGTTGCCAGGCAGCTAAAATATGTTTGCAGATGTGCAGCGGTGTCATCCATATGGCCTTCGGTGACCTGTGTCACACATTCCCCATCATGGTTTAGTGTGTATACACCTCAGTGACATGGGTCACAATACACAGTATATATGTATTGTGTATGCACACAGTCATGGCTATGCAATGTGTCTGTAATTCACACTGTATAGCAATAGAGACGCCTCATGATTTCATGCAATGGCACTGTGTCTGTACTTCACACTGTATAGCAATATAGATGCCTCATAATACTCTGCAATGGTCATGCACATCTGCTAAATGTGCATTTTATCTGTAGGGCGGACAGACAACACTGCAATGTGACAACATTACCCCACTGTATCTGTGACAGGACACCATTGTGTTAAACATGTATGCATGTCAATGCACATGTCAGCAGATTACTTGTCATACTACATGTTAATGTCAAGGTCATATGCCACACATCAGCCATGTGTACTGTTAACCTGTGCTGGTCCACATGGTGTAACTCAGGGATGCATGCTTACTACCATGATTGTGTGAAATGCATGGCTTCTGCTATGACACATGCATGCTGTTGTGTGCAACCCAGGGATGTATGATAACTACCACTATTATTGTCTGAGCTACATGCTGTCTGCTGTATCACATGCATGTTGCATGCCTTCTGTCAAATCACATGCATGGTGTGTGTCTGTGTGTGTGTCTGTGTGTGTGTGTGTGTGTGTGTGTGTGTGTGTGTGTGTGTGTGTGTGTGTGTGTGTGTGTGTGTGTGTATGTCTGTGTGTGCCTGTGTGTGTCTGTATTGTAATGTAGAGTCTTTGTCTGCCCTCACAGGTGATGTAGATGTGTTCCCCTCCTGCGGTCCATCTGATGTTAGTGTCCCCACAGACTCCAGCAGTGATGATGAACATATGCTTGAGGCACAGGCAGGGTTGTCAGGGGCTGAATCTGTGCCATTGTTTGCCATTCCACCTATATTCCCCTCATCCCCGCACACAGATCTCATGCCAACACATACCCCATCACCAGTGGCCATAGAGGAAGGACAGTTGGCGTGTGGTAGCTTGGAACAGGAAATGTGGTGGTTACGGAAGGTGTGTATTCACACCATGGTGTCAGGCAAATGACTGGAGATGGGCCACACAGGCATGTGGCCAGTGCTGCTCATAGGAGGACCTCTGGCTGACATGCCCCTGCAGGACAGAGCGCAGCAGCTAGTGTCACCATGGTGTCATCATGTTTCAGGCTGTAATGGCGGCACAGGCATGTGCTGAATGGCAAAACAAAGAAGGGCAGAGGCTTCAGAGGGCTGCTATCCATTCTTTAAATGACAACATCCAGGCAATGGCAAATGCTCAACAGCAGATTGCTGAGGTTTTGGGCAGACAATTGGGTGACATGGTTGGAATCCTTGACTGTGGCATGACAATCCGCGAGTGTGAGCTGTCTGTGCTGGAACATCTTGTAGGGCACATGGATGTAGGCCAGGTACGTCACCTGGTGCAGGTCTACGTGAACGAGCTACCTCACATGCCTGCTCCCATAGTGGTGGTAGCAGCAGCAGTGCAGCTGGTCCTGCGCTCTCCACACCAGGATACAGCAGGCCACGTGCACGTAGCCCTGGACAGTCCCAATGGGGACACAGTTCCAATGGACATGTGTCATCGGACAGTACCCAATCTGCACCTCTGCCTGGAAGTGCCCAGGCAACCCCTAGCAGGCACAGATCACGTGTCCGTGGCCGGGCACTGTGAGCTGTAAAACCTGGTCTGTACAGTCTGGAGCTGTCAATGATACCCTGTATAGTCCCGACACATGGCAGAACTGTGTGCACACATACAAGCACACACCAGAAACATCTGTAGGGCACCGCAACACACACATGCATAACAGCCACACATGGCCAATTAGATCACAGGCCCTAACCCACACACACATGATGTCATCCACTTGTGCAGCCTTGGCTCCTGGCAAACATTATCACCCTGTGCATATGATGATGCCTGTGCCGCATCCCTGTCATCCACACCATCGATGCAGGGACATGCTCATATAGTCTGATGCACAGGGTGAACAGAATAGGAAGATAAGTGTAGATTACAATTGGTGTGTACTGTTGATATGCAGCAGACATACCATGTAGTACAGGTTTGGAATGCATTGTTTTCTGTTCACAGTATGTGTCTTAGTAGCAACAATAACAGCATGTTGGTCATGATGTCCTGCTTCTCTCCTTCAGGTCTAATTGCATGTGCCGCTGAGTGTCAGTGTTTGCAGTTAGTTTCCCATGTGTAAATGTGGACTACTCACGGGTATGTATGGCAATACCAGTATGCTATTCGTAGCTTCAACCTCACTGTTAGAAAGGCTGACATTCCAAAGATGTCTACACATCTACTGATCCAGGAGCATGGGAGCTGTGTACTAAGCTACAGTGGCTAGAGGCATGACATCCATACCGGGTGACATCACAGGTACAGTTACATGGGGTGGGGAGTTTACATAGCAGTCTAGCTGATGACAAGGGTAGAGGCCAATTGATAGCTTGAGGCCTCACTGTGTAGCGGTAATACACATTCACATTACAGAATGAGAACACACAACTACACACACACACACACACACACACACACACACACACACACACACACACACACACACACAGGTATTCGCACACATGTATTCAGACACACAGTAACATGCCCACACTCATGGGGTTAACAACACTGTAACACACATACACTTGATAGTGTTGAGGTGAGGACCCCTGCCTATGTGGTAATCACCATTACAGTACTGTGCACCCACATGACGCTACACAGAGAATACATATGTACAGGTAATCAGTAATACCTAAGATCGACGGCATCAACAGAGTAGTAGATTGCATCACCTGGAGGGGTTATAGGTCCTATCTGTTCACTATGGTAACATACATCCTCATTCCATGGACCAGACAGCCATACATACATACACACACACACACACACACACACACACACACACACACACACACACACACACACACTGTGGAGTCCACAATTGAATGCACCTATGTCATGCACATACAGATAGCTCACATGTGTGTGATACACACCCCACCCCTGCCTATGTCTTGCTTTCTACAATGCAGTATGTACAGATCTCTACAACAGTGTACAGGAGAATGAGTAACAATTGGGATGTATTCCACACCATACGTGGCATATATGGACACACAATCAAACACACATGGCAGTACTGTGAATCAAACACCTGGTATCTTATGCTACGTATGACAGACATGCAACAGTATTGCCCGCATTACAATGTGTACCTACGCTACCTTTGGCAATTGTGCTGATATATGCACACGGGAGGTCTTAAGTGTTACAGGTGTCAAGTGATTTACAGTCAGTGACACCCTGACCCTTGTGTAGGTTGTATGTATTACCCTTCAATTAACAGAAACATAGCTTAGTGTTTGCACATGTTATTGTAGCACAGCTTGTGACACACCTGTGAGCTATCTTCAGCAAACATCCATCTGCAAAGATGGCCCACCACTTAGTTATGCCCACACATCCATCCATACCTGATGTACATCTTACCGTACTGTCAGTATATCACCATATACAGTTTGCAATGATGGGGCTGCATTGCAACTGCATGTTGTAATAAGACACACGTCACCTGCAAACATCAGCTACTGCATACGCATGGTAGCTGAACGCACACCACTACATGTACATGTGTGTAGGTCCTACATTCCTATCATTTAGCCATGTTTGTAGGCATTGCAATTGGTAGACATGTGTGATGGCATACATGACACATGGACTGTTGTATGATATGATAGTTGTCATGGGTAACCAGTACAGAGGGAATGTTAACTCAGTCAACATTGATATCACACCTTATGTTCTGTTAGCATTCAACAGCCATGGACCTACCTTCCATGTGCATGTGTGTAATTGCTGTAGCCACCCATCTGCACAAAGGACATCAGCAGCTATGCTATGTACATATGTGTTTTGTGTGTGTGTGTGTGTGTGTGTGTGTGTGTGTGTGTGTGTGTGATGTACATATCCACGTCAGGTACATGTATGTCATATCCAAACATGAAGGTGTTTACTGGTGTACAGCAACAGTCATCTGTTACTGCTGTATGTGACCCAGGGCCCCTGTTATGTGTACAGCCGACCTGGTTATGAACACTGGTATCATTGCATTGCATAACACATGATGCAACTGTGTCAGTACATGGGTAGTCTGTACAGTTGATGTAGAGCTAGGTACAGTCCACTAGTCAGGGGTCACATGGTGTTGTACTATAATATGTTCTACCACATGTATTGATGCGTGTTGCTGGTCCAAGGACATGGTGATGTCTGAGGGCTACATCCTAGAATGCGGCTTTTGACACTGTGATCTGCACCTGACACATCTGTGATGCCTTTAGAGAGTGTACTGGTCAGTACATGTGAGTGGCCTTCATGTACGTGGGGACACCACCACCTGGAGTGGTCAGTACCTGTGTTATGGCCCACATGTCTGTATCCGAGGTATACGGTGGTAGTGTTATTGTGAATAACTGAGCCTTCAGCCAGGTGTTCCTCACTGTACAGATGTCAGTATTCCCCATTATTGGATCTACATTGGGCAGCTGTGATTACGAACGCTACACATCTAGCACTGTTTACCATACACATACAATGCAGGTGTCCTCTAGGTGTCAGGGTGTTAACCTGGTCTCAGGACATTCGACTAGGAATGGCACTATATGGGCGAAGTAGCCACTCCTGGCAGGACATCACCATGGGTGATAGTAGTGTGCCAGGTTTAGATTGGTACATCTAAGGTGATGGACAACAGCAGATGTTGTGTAGAAGACCAGTGTTAGATATATGTAGTGCAGCGTTCCTGCTAACAATGACAACTATTGACACCGGAGTCCATTACAATGTGTTGTTCATGTCTAACTGTAGTAGCATGGCCACTGTGCTCTTCCGTGTTTAGAATCAGAGTGCATACAAAACATCCCTGTGCTACTAAGTGTGTGAGCATGCCCAGTATAATGTTGTGTAGATGGATACATAGTGCATTCCAGATGGCCGTGTGCTACTAAGTGTGTGAGCATGCCCAGTGACACCTTGTGTCAGTTATGTACCTCTATGTGTATGGGCATGGCCATTGTAACCCTGTATAGCGATAGTGGTGGTCCAGTCAACAGATGGGCATAACCGACTTCAGGATGGATTTCTACATTGAGCACACAGGTTCACAGGTATGTACATCGTAACTGTCAGCATCCATGTCAATGTCCACATTCCTAGAAGGTCATATTGACAGTCTTGAAAGGTGTAGTGTCTGTGGCGTGGCTCATATCTATGTAGTATTGTAACAGTGGTCTGTAGATAGGCAGTTGTCCTAATCCCACTACTGGCGTGTGTTTGTCTCCATCTGCCTGGGGACAGAAATATGCTTTCAGACTGCTCTCACTCCATACAATCCCTATCGCCATCTTTGTCAATGCTGATGATGTCACCCACCTAGAATTACACCTCTGGGTGTACGGTGTCTCAGCAATCTTGGTAGCGCATTCCGTAACTGCATAATGCTGTAGTGTGATAAGGTAGTTAAGTCGGTGTTCTAATCCCAGCCATGCCAACTGTGTGTGTGTGTGTGTGTGTGTGTGTGTGTGTGTCTCCATCTGCCTGGGGACAGAAATATGCTTTTAGACTGCTCACACTCCATACAATCCCTATCGCCATCTTTGCCAATGCTGATGATGTCACCCACCTAGAAGTACACCTCTGGGAGTGCTGTGTCCCTGTAATCTCGGTAGCACATTCTGTAACTGCGTATTGCTGTAGTGTAATAAGATAGTTAGGTCTGTGTTCTAATCCCAGCCATGCCAACTGTGTGTGTGTGTCTCTGTCTGCCTGGGGATAAAATAATGCTTTTAGACTGCTCACACTCCATACAATCCCTATCGCCGACTTTGCCATTGATGATGTCACCCACCAAGTAGTACACCTCGGGGAGTATTGTGTCCCAGTAATCTTGGTAACGCGTTCTGTAACTGCATAATGCTGTAGTGTGATAAGGTAGTTAGGCCTGTGTTCTAATCCCAGCCATATCAACTGTGTGTGTGTGTGTGTGTGTGTGTGTGTGTGTGTGTCTCTGTCTGTCTGTGGACAGAATAATGCTTTTAGACTGCTCACACTCCATACAATCCCTATCGCCAACTTTGTTATTGCTGATGATGTCACCCACTTAGAAGTACACCTCTGGGAGTATTGTGTCCCAGTAATCTCGGTAGCACGTTCTGTAACTGAGTTTTGCAGTAGTGTGATAAAATAAACAGGTAGGTGTTCTGTTCTAAGGCATGACAGGCGTGTGTGTTTGGCAGTCATATCCTATGTGTTGGTGTCTGTGAGTGGCTAGCTACTGGATGTGTTGAGAAGCGTTTTTTGTTGTATTCCTATATAGTGGCCATAAATGTCACAATCGGCGATGAGACTGGGTTGGCAAGACATACACTCTACACCACCGGTGTATACATGTGGGGAAATTTTACAAAACAATCCAACGAAATGAGAAGGGCTGCAGCAGGCAACATAGACCAACATGTGCAGGAGGCTGTGGGTGGTGTGGATGTGAATGCTGCCGAACAACCCTCAGTGAGGTGACAGAGAAGACTGTACAGACCCAGGGTAACCTACCAGGGGCTACATGAGCTGGAGATAGTGGAGCACTATGGGGTGGACAGAGACCTTCTACAGCAGATTGTTGAGCTGTGCCGGCCACACCTGACACATCGAACAGGCCAAGGGGAACCCATACCAGTGGATACCAAGGTATGTGTAGGCCTAGGTATACTAGCCACAGGTACCTCCCAAAGCACAACTGGGAATATCACGAGGATCTCACAGGCATCTGCATCCAGAGTATTCCACCAGTTCCTGGATGCCATGTCACCACATGCCAGTGAGCATGAACATTTCCTCAACACACGTGAGGTGTTGACCAGCAATATGCGTCTTTTCCACCAAATGGAAGACTACCCTGGGGTAGTGGGTGCTATAGCCTGCACGCACATAGGCATCAAAGCACCACCCAGTGAGCAGGGTAGGGCCTACATTAACTGTAGGGGCATCCCCTCCATCAACTGTCAGGTCATATGCAATGCCCAGGGTATTATACTGAATGTGTCTGCTGTTTGCCCTGAAAGCTATGACGATTCCGATATATGGCATCTGACGCAGCTGTACCACAGCTTTGCCAATATGGACATCCCCTACGGTCACCTAGTGGGGGATGCTGGGTACCCACTGGAGCCGTGGATGATGACACCAATCAGAAATGCACACACACCTGAAAAACTACACCATAATGAGGCACATGCACAGGCCAGACATATAATGGAGCGTGTGTTTGGGATGCTCAGGTCATGGTTCCGGTGTCTGGACACATCTGGTGGAGTCTTGCTGTATTCACCAGCTACATGCACCCAAATTGTTATGGTATGTGCTATGCTACACAATATGATCCTGTGGAAACAGCTGCAGCAGGAACAGCATGGGGCAGGGCCACACAGCCCCCCACCAAAGCCAAGGCCTGTACAGGCACAGAGTGACTCAGAGGAGGAACAACCTGAGCCGGACCCAGTAGGTGGAAGGAGGCATGCCCAGTATGACCTGGCCTTGGCAAAGAGGCAACGCATAGCATATGCACTGACACGGTAGGTACCAGGGAATGTCACCCTCTCTGACTCGCACAGACAGTAAAAGGGATGCAAACATGACACTATCTGTGCTCAGCCATGTATAGGAAGTGCACTGTGTACATCCGGCATAGGCAGCCCTCCAGCACCATCCTCAGGTCTGGCACACCCTCAAGGTAAGTCAATCAACCTACCAATTGGCAGTTGTATTAGAATGTGTTGTTACCTGTAGCTATGGTATGGATGTGAGCATGCAAGGGAATTTGGTGGCCGAATGTTAAGGCAGTGGACAGTAGACGTCCATAGTGGCACCATAGCATCTGTAGCACATACCAGCGTCACCATAGTAGCCAGTAGTACACAGGGTGTCATAACCCACTGCGGGTAATGGGCTGAGCATCATGTGTGTCCATACAGCCCACACAAGTCTCAACCAGCTGGACAGGTGTAGACCAACACAGACAAATGCTGTACTATGGCCTCTGAATATGCCCAATGGATGACCCCCCCCACAGACCCACACAGACAGATTTCAGCAGGCCAAGCAGTTGGATGTAGGTTGTGAAGGCTAGGATGTCTGAAACTAATATGTTGGTAATTAAAGCTAAGATCTGGAGTACACTGGTATGCCTCTAGCCAGCACAATAGGTAGGTCTATACACTGAAATGGAGTACCTGACATTCCAGTACAGTAGTAGCAAAAGTGTACAAGTGTCAGGTGTGCCCCCCTTCCAACGTACATATGTAACAACAGTCCGGTGTGCCCCCCCCTGGTGCTGTGTAGGAATGTGGATACAGTTGGATGCCCCCCCACACTGTGAAGAAATATAGCAACAGTCAATGCCACATGACCAATGGATACCCTGCAGACACAGCATGCCACCTGTCAGTGTACAACGCAGAGGTCGGCACCACAGTACTGACTACCTGGACATGTAACACATGCGATACAGTTGGCCATAATGGGCATGCTCAAACACATGAAGGTATGACGGCAATGTCAGTTGACAACATGCGGAATGGTCATACTGGGCATGCTCACACATGTAAACACATGACGGCCAGGTCTGCAAACACCAGTGGTCCGGACATATTTGCTGGTACATTACTATACTGTTGGATGACTGTGCTGTATGGTATGTGTGTGGTACTGTCTATTGTCTGTATATTTGCCATGGTGTTTTGGTAATTCACATTAGCTGTGTGCGCAGGGTGTTGCTACCAACACTTGCAAAGGATGGTTATTTGTATGCAGCCAGAAAAGCCCATTGGATATGGAGTGAGTAAGGCACATTGAAGCAGTTGGGAGCAGCTGTGCATGGGTTTGCGCGGTGTTAAGCACTGCTGACCTCTGATTACAGCGTCTTACACTTGGTTAGACTCCACATTTCTTTACCAGTGCAATACTCGCATACTGGTAGCCAAAACACGCTTACACCCGCTCGCTCCCTCACTTGCACATGCACCGACATTGGTGCTTGCATGTGTCACTCATGCTGAGTGGGAGCGATCCCTTGTGATGCCTGTTATATTGGACTACATGACTACAGTATCGGGTATGGCTGACCATTAGGCGACTACATGGCGTTCGACTGTACGGAATCGGCGGCCTGTCCAGTGAGTTAATCATATTATATGTGCGTTCCTCATACAATCTGCTCCCATCTGGCTGATACATGGGAACCGATACTCTGCAATGCAGACAAGTAAATGTGTTTTGGGACCCACATCCATCTGCCGGGTCATGCTACCGCATACCTATTGTAGGTTTGCCACCTTTCAAATTGGCTGAGGTGAGACTTTAGGATTAACACCTGTCCCACTTTGTGTGGGACAGTCCCTCCTTAGGTGTATGTGTCATGTGAAAATAATCAAGACATAGCAAATGTTCTGATTACAGGACAATATTATATTCTACATTTCTCTAATAGTTGCATGTAACAGTTATTGTATATATGACACTTCTATATGTTATGTGAAGTAGCATAAGCAACTGGACTTCTACTAGATTAAGCTTTTATTTGTGCTAATACGTATAGTTCTGTACTATGCACGGCTGTAGGTATTTTCTGACCTCGTACGTCTGACATTTCTATGGAGCAGGTCCCACTTTGGCCATTTGGAAAGGTGGCAGCCCTACAGGACCTATATGTAGGGATGTCAGATTTGGCAAGGCAACACATACCCACAGCCAGTAGAAAATAGACTACTTTACCGGTTTGCATAAGTAAAGGTTATTCTTGTAGAATTATAGTTGCTAATACTGTTTCCTATAACATCTAGGTGTTTCAGATACAACATAATCGTTTTATGCAACCACTACAGACGATATATGGATTCTTTGCCCTAAATCACACAGGCCATGTGCCATAATAACATTTATTTTGCAGGACACAACTGGCCAAAGGGGAGTATTCCTCACAAAGGTGAACAGGTGGTAACCCCAACCTATTATGCTATCGTCTACCTAAGGTAGTCGTCGGAATATGCGCTTTCCATCACTAGCAGACTTCACATATAAATGGGGGAGAATGAACACTGAATCAGAGACACTACATAACACACTCAGGGACACATTTAGATGATTGGTACTATTAACCTGACACATTGACAGTCCCAGAGCATATGTATTCATACACATTTGTCGAGGTACATGCTGTTTATGACTCATACATGTTGTCATTAGTCATTACGTGTATTCCGCCACCTGTCCACCTAATATCACTAGTTCTGGAAGGGTTTAGTTAGGACCGTGTTAGATTCTGATTTGTAATCACGGACGTCCATGATAATCGGGTACAGTTCACTGAGATAGTCCCTATGTGTTCCCCCAATGGTTTACGAACTATCCAGTAGATGTGCTCTTAAGGTTTGGGAGGTATGGGTGTCTGCTATACCCACATAGGAATATTAATTACTTCCACGGGGTGGGTCTAATACATCTCTGCCAACCAACACCTGCACACTTAGGCCCATTACTGCATACCCATGATTCCCCCTACCTGACACCCCTCTACAGCACTCATCCTTACTGTGAGCGCAGCTGGGGTATGAACACACCCCTACACACTGCCCACTCTCACCGTGTCAGGACACGTCGTATGTTTTGTCAACCCATGTGTTATCAGACTTGCTCAACCTACTGTTCTGTGTACAGCTACATCCTGGTCACCTCAATCATTACTGGTTTGCCTACAAGGCAAATTTTTGGTGTCCCGCAAGGGACCCCGTGATCCATGTTTAAAGTGTAGACCTTGCAGATCTCTCCCACTGGTAGTTTCCTGCTGGTGGTCTGGAAAGCAGCAGTGTATTTACCTTTATTACGTGTCTGTATGTCTCACCGGCCTAGCTGGGGGGGGGGGGGAGGTAGACGTTTGTTTATTGGACCTTCCACTAACATGTGCCCGGTCTGACCATATGTTACCCGTAATTGCTGTAACGTAACCTAAGTATGTACATGTGCATATTTACAGTAACATATATATATACATATATATATATATATATATATATATATATATATATATATATATATATATATGTGTGTGTGTGTGTGTGTGTGTGTGTATATACATTCTTTTGTGTGTGTGTATATATATATATATATATATATATATATAGATATATATATATATACTACTTCTAACTAAACTCTCTCAGCTTAACTTATCTCCTTCCTCACTGAACTGGTTCTCTAGTTACTTATCTAATAGATACCAAGCAGTAAAATGGAAAACAGCCACCTCCTCATTCCTTAATACCTCAACTGGAGTTCCCAAAGGTTCCATACTGGGTCCTCTCCCATTTAACTTATTCATAAATGACTTCCACAACTCTATCCCATTCTCTAACATTATCCAATATGCAGATGATCCAACTATCATCTGTTCTGCCACATCCAGCCCAACACTACAAAAGCTTACACAAGATGCATTCTCCATCACTGAACTATGGATGAAAGAAAACCACCTTGCACTTAATGCCTCTAAAATCAAACTAATGGTATTTACCCCCTCTAAACACATCTCTATCAATACTAATTCTCTTTCAATCACCAGCCACAACAACACATCATTGGAATTGGTGTCAGAAGCTATGTTACTCGGGGGTTCAAATCGATAGTCATCTTAAATTCAACTCCCACATTCAACTAAATATAAAAAAAAACTTCAAAAACTAGGCATGCTCTTCCGACACAATCGCTACCTTACACCCTCCACTAAAATCAGTCCCTCTACCTCATTCCTCATCTCCTCTCTTCTCTATGGAGCCCCACTCCTAACTAACATCCAATCTTCCCTTAAAACACAACTTTCCTCTTGCTATAACAAAATCGCTAAATTCGCTACCAGCCATAAGACTTCTACCCACCACTGCTCTTCACTCCATAAACTAAAATGGTTAGAATTACCCAATCAACTCATCTATTCTCAACTTACTCTTGCTCACAAGCTTATTTTTAAACCCTGCTTCTGTCCATCCCTTTCCTCTGCCTTCAAATTGCACCTTCCCAATAGAATACTTAGATCTAATAACCAAAATCTAATTGAATTGCACAAACCTAATCGTCCCCCAGGAAAAAATCTCTTGTCCTTTAGTCTAGCACGGCTCTGGAACTCCCTACCTCATGCCATTCACACCACCTTCAACCACCTTACATTCAAAAAATCTCTTCACTCTCATCTACTATCCCAGTGGAAATGCTCTTGCACCCATCCATCATATCTACTATCCCAGTGGGAATGCTCTTGCACCCATCCATCATATCTACTATCCAGTGGGAATGCTCTTGCACCCATCCATCATATCTACTATCCCAGTGGGAATGCTCTTGCACCCATCCATCATATCTACTATCCCAGTGGGAATGCTCTTGCACCCATCCATCATATCTACTATCCCAGTGGGAATGCTCTTGCACCCATCCTTCTTGATCTACACTGATTTTCTCACTTTTCCCCTCCACTGAACTTCCTTTTCTTGCTTCCTCCATTGCATGCTTCCTTATAATATAATTTGCTTCTCAGTTTCTACATTGGAATGTGTACTTTTCACTAGTCTGTATTTTGTGATGTTTACCACCAGTTTAGTTCTACCAGAAATTGTATGCTCTAACAGTATAATTGTTGTAAATATTGTAATAAGTATCTAAAACCTATTGTAATCGTGTTTATGGAGCTTTTCTCCCCAGGACTCCATTGAAAATGGGTTCATCTTGGCCCAGTGGACTATCCTGGTAAACCAACTGCAAATAAATAATAAATAAATAAAATATTATATATATATATATATATATATATATATATATATATATATGAATATATATACATCTGTGTGTCCGTTGACCAATACACTTCCCACTCATACGCACTTACACATGCATATTGGGTTTTATATATGCTTCACCAGCATACTATTGCCTTAGTCATTATGACACCGACACTTCACTCCAGTTATCTTGTAATTGGTATTTAGCACATTTTATGGCAGACAGATGTCGCAATATGTTCAGGGACAGATTACCGATGGAAATTGGGATGTGATACAGTGTCATTTGACCTGTTCCTCATCTGCACAGCCTATTATTCCAGCCACTGTCTTTGTTTGTCTGTGCACATTCATATTATTTATGTCAATAAATGGAGTGCATGTGCTACAGAGAATGTACTTCAACATATTGTTGTCTGCATGTGCGTATGCATATATACCTATTACGTACTAGCTGACCTACATGGGGCGGTCCATTGGAACTGACCCAACCAACCCGGGCACTCCTGGATCCATAATCGCATACCCATAGTTCCTCCACCCCACCCGTGTTGAGTTTCCATGCATAACAGCCATTATCCACTTGATATCAAAGCCATGACACACCTTTACACATTGCCCTCTCCAGGGCATTTGGGGCCCTGCACACATTTTGTACCACCTTGTGTATTCACAGGGTCTCCTGCCATTTATGTTTGCACATACGTGTCTTTCCTGGTGTTATGGATTACGGCCATTTGCGGTTTACAAGTGTAGGTGGTCCCAACATGTATTACATTCCGTCTGTCTGTAATGTAGATGTAGCAGTTCAACGATGTTATGCCCACTGGTAGAAACCTGCCTTTGGTGTGAATAGCGTTGCTCTGCTCACTCTTGGGCAGCTTTATCTGACATACGCTGCAAGCACTTAGTTGCTCTCCATTCCCTTCACAACCCTTGTGTATGCTTTATTCTTACGGCATTCATTCTACAAATATATATATATATATATATATATATATATATATATATATATATATATATATATATATATTTCATGTCTGTGGATATACATCTATACACACACACATATATATATATCTATCTATATATATATATATATATATATATATGTGTGTGTGTGTGTGTGTGTGTATATACATATATAGATATATATATATATATATATATATATATATATATATATATATATATATATGTATATAAAGTACATCTGTACATAAAACATACATTTGCTATGCTGGGAGCTGCTTTCACCCGCGCAGGCGCACTCACATATGCTTACTGTCAGTTACATATGTTTACTGCTGCTTAGTTGTGCTTACGTGTGCGTTATTCATTATGACAGTACCACTTTGATTGAAGGAATTCGGTTAATGGCCCCATGCAAAACACACGTTCACCTTTACATGTTTAAATGTTGGCTTTACAGCACAGCAACATTCATTCCACAAGGAAATTATATATGCTATAGTTGAACTTGAACCGGGAATGCCTTTACGTTAGGTGGATGCTCTAACCACTACACTATTGGTGTTCTGCTTCATTTATATGTATACCCATGGTTCATAGTTACCCGAACACACGGCTCAATGCTTCACTTACACAGCAGGCATCCACTCTCCTGCTGGAAAAAATGCAGTACTACACATGTGCCATTCCCTATTCCCAACTGCTCTGGACCCGTGCTACATGTTTACTCACTCCGAGGATATTCAGACCTCCAAAGCTTATAGTCCTGTCACATACGTATGTTTGATTGTCAGGGTGTTCGTGTGGTCATCCGAGTTTAGGCTTGTCCGACTGGAGACCAGAACTGCCCTGTACCCATTTGAAAGTCAGAATTAGCACGTGGACAGAGTTAGTCCCAATATTACCATTCTACCTGTGTTTACAGACGCAGGAGTTTGCCCACCTCTGACTGGCTTGATATGTTGGCACTACATGATACATGATGGGGGGTTCTGCTGGTGTTTCCCTTCACATTTGTTATGACTGCTTTATTGTGACCATGTTCATTTATATATATGGAATCACTACTTAATCCCGAAAGTACACAATCGTGAAGCCCACAATACCGAGACTATAATCCCTAAACCCCACATTACCGGCATGTTAAAAGTGCGAAATTCAAAATCGCAAAAGTATATACAGCACACACACACAAACATATACACAGCTTCCCCCCATAACCAAACAAACCACCCTACACTAAAGACTGCACCCCCCATCCCCCACACCCCCGACTTTAATATTCCAACTTCGAGATCGCACAAACATACACACAAGGCAAACTCACACCCACACATTATAGCCCCACACACACACACACACACACACACACACACACACACACACACACACACACACACACACACACACACACACACACACACACACACACCACAGTCACAACACACACTTACACACACTAAAGCCCCTCACAAACACACTTACACACACATACTTACCTGAACAGCAACACCAGAAGCGCTAACTCAAAATCCCTTACCATCGGGATTTTGAATTTCGCTCTTCTGGTCTTTCGGTAATGTGCGGTTTCGGCTACATGGTCTCGAGCTTTTGAAATTAGAGATTTCAAAAGTTCAAGATTTAGTAGTGTTCCTCTCTCTCTCTCTCTATATATATATATATATATATATATATATATATATACCTATTTACATTTCCCATACTGTTGAATGTCCACCACGCATCACCACTGGCTTTATCTCCCTATATCCGACGGTCATTATTCTGGGCATCACATAAAATTAGCGGTCCTTGCATGGCTTGGACACAGAAACAGACACACTTTAGTCACCGGTTTGAACACTACACCATCCATGGTACATTCCGCATGGATCGTAGCTAGGATATATGACTTCACTACAGGTATTCAACAGTACTGGCAACAAATGTGACAGTTGGTTGGTGTACATATGTGCACGGACCTCTCAACCACTCAGGGACTAATTTCAACTGTAACAGGGACAAGGCAAGGACAAATCAGGGACAATCAAGGACACTTTTACAATATAAGTACTATTAACTTGAAACATTGACAGAATCAGAGCATATGTATTAATACTTATTTTCTGAAGTAAAAGGCATCTATTGCTCTTAATTGTTGTCATTATTCATTCAGTGTAATTCACCACCTTTCCTCCAAAGGTCACTGGTTTTATGGGGGATTAAGAGGCTGGCCAGTTATTGTGAGAATGCTCTGACCATTGGTAGGGTTGCCACCTTTTCATATGGCCAGGATGGGATATATTCGGGACACACCAGATTTTTCAGGCCAACACATACCCACGGTCAGTACAGGGTTTATAACTTTACTTATTTTCCTAGATGAGAGCTTATTCTTGTAGCAGTGTAGTTGCTTATTCTGTTTCTTGTATGATTTACATATTTTACATACAGAAATAACTGTTTTATGCAACTGTTACATGAAATATGGTACATAATTATTTCCTACAATCACAGGACATTTGCCATTGTATTATTTTTGGTCAAGACACACCTACCCAAACAGGGACTGTTCCTCACAAAGTGGGACAGGAGGTACCCTGCTTATGTCAGCGCCTTAGTCACCCTATATCCAACTGCCACTATGCGAATGTGTAAAGTATATATTCTTGATAATTCATGTGGGGAGCCGTGCATCACGGTCAGGTGTTTAATCCCAGGTAGTAAGTTCTGCATGACCGGCTGAAGGCTGAGCAGTCTCGTGAACCACTACTGCACATACAACTTGTGTTCAGATGTCTACAGGACTGGACATCATGTAGTGACACCAAGTCTGATGTTTACACAGGATACTTATCCCATGAGGGATATCCAAAAATTGAACAAGCCAATAAATTCGATATTTTTGGATTTACAAAAACGTGATAGGGTTATACATGCAAGGGGTACATAGTTTGCAATCCTGACACTGCCTAGGGTGAGACTGCCTACTAGATATGAGTAGTGGTCACTATGTGCAGATATGACTGTGCCAAGCTTGCAACTCGAGTATGGCTGGATTTGGTGGAGGTTCAGGAATGGGGGGGTTGTGTACTGTAGAGGGGATGATGGGTATTCAATTATGCATCCAGGTGTGTTGTGGTTGGATGGCTCAGTTCAGTCCAGACCATTATGTTGGTATGTGCCGGTGACATTTCTGTACATGTGTATCACACATTTTAATATTCATATGTTTGTGGGATTGTGTTCTACAGTATGGCCTGTCAGGTTGTATTGCAGATGTGTATGTTTGTTATTTGTATTTCTTTCTGATTCACCCACTGCTCCCTCATACACCTCCACTTCACCTATTGTGCATCCAACACAGCCTCCCCTTGGTGAATTATTACATTACCCCCCCCCCCCACACCCATATTCCACACACTCTATCCATCCCTTCTCTGGTTGATGGCCCATGGCACAGTCAAGGGAACACATTGCATACACTACATATCTCTGGTACCTGTATGGTTGTGAGGACTACCCTAGCATTTTTCACCTTTCACATGCTGTACATCACGCACATAGGTACACGCAAATACTTATCTTTCATAACATGGTAGGTAGACCCGGGTAATACCCGTTCATCTTAGGGCCATCCTGACAAGGACGCCTTGGACCACAAATGGGTAGATTTGGGGCGAATGCTCTGACCATTGGTAGGGTTGCCACCTTTTCATATGGCCAGGATGGGATATATTCGGGACACACATCAGATTTTACAGGCCAACACATACCTACGGTCAGTACAACAGATAGTACTTTTGTTTTATGCCTAAATGTAAGCTTATTGTTGTAGCAGTTTAGCTGCTTCTTCTGTTTTGTTTACTTGCTTATTCTGTTTCTTGTAACATGTAGGTATGTTACATACAGAAATAACTATTGTATGTGACTATTACATAAGATGTGGGACATAATTATGTCCTACAATCGCAGGATATTTTACATTTATAATGGTTTTGGTATGGACACAACTGCCCAGAGGGGGACTGTCCCTCACAATGTGGAACAGGTGGTAACACTGACCATTGGGCTAGACTTAACTATTGGCGGCGCGCTAACAGGATGCGTTTCACTTCCACTTGATATAACTATCAACACTACAATAGAATATGGGCACGAGGTTTTAAATGTCATTTGTTCGAGGGATGGGGACTCAATATTCAGCTATGTGCATTTGTGTTTGCTTCTTATTTTTGTTTTCGCAAAACTGTCTTGCATGCTTTGCATACGTTTCAGTATCCACGGACACTGACAGTTGTGATTACTATTGGAGGCAGGCTGTAATATTCAGCATTTTAGGTCGCGCATAAACAGCCGACATGTCCACGCCTCCGTGCGGCGCTTCGACACACCCCATGCACTCATGCACGTTTCCTGTGCACATGGATGTGGCAGCAGTGCACCTTCATTAATATGCATATGGCACTACTGCACCATCTCTATGCCGCACGGTCGGCGCAAGCCTAATGCCGTCCTTGCGCCGAGCTTCATGAATCCCGGGGATAGTGTTTTCAGTACTTGTTTGATTATTTTAATTTTATAACTTTTTCACTGTTCGTGTGACTAAAGTCCCTGGCTATGTGTTTCAAACAGTTCTTTGGCTGTTTATAAATCTATTTTACTCCTTCCTAGATAATCAGCATTTTTCCTGTGATTTTCACCTTTTCTAACACATTTTTTTCAATTTATTTATTTTCACTTGCAATCGCTTATAATGTGTATCATTAGACCCCATGAAACCCATATTTGTTGGCTGACAATTGTTTTAGTTTTTTAAGATTTTTTTCTGCTTATTTGATCAAATTTTATAAGTTTTTCGCAGTTTATGTGACTTATCTTGCTGGTTTGTGTTTTAAACATTAATTTGGCTATTTATAAATCAGTTTGCACTCCGTTTTAGATACTCAAATTATTTTTCCTTATGAGTTTATACCTTTTTACCACTTTCTTTACAGTTTATTTGGTTTCAATTAAAACTGCTTGTAATATGCGTTGATTAGTGTCGTGGCTACTTGTGTGCTTAAGAGAGCTTCCATTTTATTAAACTTGAGTGTTTCCCTTAATAATGTATTAGAGTATATCTCCATATAGTTTCACTTCATAATACTTCTTCTTCTTCTTCCAGCTTTTCCCAGTTAGGGATCGCCACAGCGGATCACCTGTCCACTCATGATTGGCAGTGATGTTTTATAGTGACAAGTTGCCAGCCTGGCACCCAACCTTCCACAGAAGGCACACACATGCACGCACTCACACCAAGGACCAATTTAGAGTGTCCAATCCACCTACAGCATGTCTTTGGAATGTGGGAGGAAACCAGAGCACCCAGAGGAAACCCACGCGACCACAGGGAGGACATGCAGACTCCGCACAGAAAGCACCCCAGCCAAAGATCGAACCGGAGAACCTCTTGCTGTGAGACATTTCACTTCATAATACTGAAATATCAAAACACTGGAAATGAGAAAACTTCATAATATGGAAGCTCACAATACTGAAAATCAAAATCCTGAATGTCAAAATACTGAAAACTGATAAGATACATATACTGACTGTAAACAACAAAAACCTAATTACATTCCTTCAAATATAAGAAGGGGGGCAAGCCCCCCTGCACCCCACACCACCTGCTACTTAAATATATCAACTCCAAGATTGCACTTAGTGTAGTGAAGTGCAGTCTTTTAGTTGATATGTTTAAGTAGCAGGGGGTGTGGGGGAAGCAGCCCTCTACAATAAGCCCCCTGCTTATACTTGGTGGAAAGTAATATGATTTATCTTGTTTAAACTCAGTATATGTATGCTACGTGATTTCAGTATTTTGAGTTTCAGTATTTTGAGTTTTCAGGATTTTGGTTTCAATGTTCTGAATTTCAGTATTGTGATATTTCAGTATTATGAAGTGAAACCCTCCATGATACTAATAAATCTGTTTTCCCTGTAAGTTTCTACTCTTTATCATAGTTCTCCACTTGCCTTTTTCTTTAATGTGGTTTTCAAGTCAGGGTGTATAACTAATTCAGAACAATAGTAGTCATTCAGTGGCAGGGAATACTGTACTTCTGTTTCTCAGGGGTAGACATTAATTTCTAGATTTATAGTTACTTTCTTATTGGTTCTTTTACTTTAGCTCCTTAGCTTAACAGTGGTGGGTGGCACTCCATGCAGAGACATTCAGCAATGTATTCAACAAATGTCGTCCTTTTCATTTTCAAATTCTCTCTTGGAAACCTTAGTCAACTCCACTTTCCAGTTAAGCTGTATCAAATGGAGAGTTAAGCAATGAAGCACTTTACATATCTGAAGCTGATCACACAGCCAGTCTAGACATATGGTGATCCCATCATATGTTGCATGCCACTATTCCACAGAAAGTGACTGCAGGTGGCATGTCAAAATAGAACCAAAGGTTTTTGTGTTATTTCATGCTAGCTATATGTCCTATTTTATTTCCCAAGAGCTCGTGCATTAGACAGTCACAGCATATCTGGTTAGTACATAATACTGTGACATCCGGCACAGTAACCTAAATATAGTTCTGGAAAGAGAAATAACTACAAGCATGTTGTGTGCTGCTGTGTAGAGTAATCTACCATATTCAAGGTGGATTCAAAGCAGGCCTCATCTACATGCCTCTCAACTGTCCAGATTTTTGCAGGATGTCCAAATGTTTGACTCATATTTTTGGCCATTTCTTCTTAAAATTTGTGGTTTCCTAACAAATCACTGAGGTTTGAAGTCACTAAATAATGACAAATATTTGTGTTTCAGACTTTAGATCCTTCAGAAAACGTATGCTATCACATATTCTGTTATTTTAGCATCTTTATAAGTTTATATGAGCAATATTTAAAAATGTTCCCACTTTTTAGGCCTTTGTCCCCTAGTATTTTAAGCTTTGTCCATATTTCTTGAGCTAAGAGATTGAGAGGCCTGCTCATCTGTAAGGGCCAGTCAAACATTTCACTGCTGGAAAAAGTGTGTATATAACAAAGATCTTCTGTTTCACTTCGCACATCCTTGTCCACCTTTGGTTCTACTTTGACATGCCACCTGCAGTCAGTTTCTATGGCATATTGCGATGCAGCATATGATGTTATCACCATATGTATGGTTTAGATGTTGTTTGTTACCCATTGATAGTGTTAAGACACTTTACTACGCTGGTAACAGCAATGCTGCCTAAAGCAGTAATATGAAACATGCCTGTGCGATAACTTCTAGTTGTCATAATATTTTCACTTTATGATTGTCACTTGCATTACCTTGCCAATTGCCTTCTGAATATTCTCACATTGTCTGACTCCAATTATGTTATGGTAAACACTAGAAAACAAATTTAACTGGGTCACAGCACTTTCCTCCATGATTAAATCTCAGCACAGTTAATAGGATAGAGCACCGTCACTTAATGCCTAACAGAAAGAAATCCATAATTTATGTCCCAGCAATGCTAGGAACAAAAATGCTACGCTTCAGAGAAACATGTTGAAGTTATGATTACTCAGCGAGAAAATAAAACACCTCTCTTTCCACCTTTACCCATGTTTTATTTCATATGCAGATAACATGTTGTCACTCACAAAATAGTTGCAAAGCAACATTACAACATTGCACTATATTCAATATATTCACTTTGAAATAAAAGGAACTGTGATAAATAACCACCAGTAAAGATAGTAAATGCAGCATTAACATTCACATCACATTACTGTTCTTCTGACACTCTCTCTGTTAAAAGTGCATTGCTTTGATGACTTATTCTTAACCATTCCAAGTACAACTGCACAACAATGTTGAGACATACTGCAAGACATTTTAGGTTTTTTCGTTAAATCATAACACTTGCCGTTGAAGTGTATATATATATATATATATATATATATATATATATGTATATATATATATATATATATATATATGTATATATATATATATATATATATATATATATATATATATATATATATATATATACATTGGCTGTAGTAGTACGGATTTTATAAATCTCACATGATAAAATTGACTACAGTTTATAAACTTTCATGAAAACTCCAAATGGGGTTAAGGTCCTCGAATAGGATAGCATTCATTGATATCAAAAACTGCATTTCATTTCCTGAATTTAAATTTCAGCTTGACACATGTGACAAAGTAAAACTCTGACCCGGTGTTCTAAAATACATTTTCCCTTATGCTGCCTGTGGCCATGAGTTTATTATCTTTTGTGAACTTATGAATTTTCTTTTCTAAACCAGAAATCATGTCAGCTTGGTACTCTATCCATGCTGACAGAAGACATCTCCTTCAAACAACATTGAATGAGTTCAGTCAGCCATTTCACTAATTTCCCATCACAAACTTGTATACATTTTTCACCAGAATAATTATTTAAATAGTAGTCAGATAACAGGAATGATTATATGTGTTAGTTCTGGAGTTCAATTCACTAGGAGTGGTTGCTGCAGTCTCCTTTTCACTGAAGTGTTTCATCATCATTATCATAATTAATTATACAGAAGGGGAGTAAGGGTTGTAAAACCCCTCCTGAGAATGAGGCTGAAGCTTGCTTATTCCTTTGCTCAGTACTCAGAAATGAAAGCGAAAAAGTGCAACATCACCTTTTATATACTAATTCAGAATACAGGAAGCAACCACAAGGACACAACCAGTTACTAAAATAATAACAAGCGGTTCGGGCACCCCAAAGCTGGCTCACCAACACAATAACTTTTTTATTTAGCAGTTTAACACAAGTGCTTTTGCCCTGCCACAATGCAAGACTTTGTCAAGTGAATAATCACTTGATAAAGTCCTGCATTGTGGCAGGGTGAAAGCACTTATGTTAAACTGTGGTTGTATCTTTCGGCTTTTCCCGGTTAGGGGTCGCCACAGCGGAACTCCGGTCTGCTAATGATTGGCAGTAGATTTTTACGTGCTAAGTTGCCGGCTCTGACGCACAACCTTCATCGAAGGTACGTCCATTCACGCGCATGTCTCCACACTGTTAAATTAATAAATTATTGTGTTGGTGAGCCAGCTTTGGTGTGCCCGAACTGCTTGTTATTATTTTATATAATAATGCTGAGATTACATGATCTCAGAGAATTTTTCTTATTCCAAGGTACAGCAATCTAAGAATTAGCAAGAATGTGTCTGTGGAGGGGTATGGGGACAAATCCCACTTACACCAAGCTTCAGTTTTCACTGATATCTGAAGCTGCACTTTCTTCTTTGCATACTTAGTGTCAAACAAGAGAGTAGTGATCTTTACTCATGTGACCAGTCCCATGCCAGGGGAGCATGGGATGAAGTCTCTACAAAATATTACAAAGTAAAAAGTTATTAGAATGACATTTTTAACATTTTGTTTTTCATTAGAAACAACAGTCAGACATACTACATTAATGTTTGTAGACCTCTGTTTAAATATCATGAAGTCAGATTCTTGTGTGTGTGTGTGTGTGTGTGTGTGTGTGTGTGTGTGTGTGTGTGTGTGTGTGTGTATATATACAGTGTGTGCGTGTGAGTGTGTGTGTGTGTGTGTGTGTGTGTGTGTGTGTGTGTGTGTGTGTGTGTGTGTGTGTGTATTCACTATAACAATTAAGAGACTGTGCAGATTCTTGATGCACAATATGTGGAGTGGTAGAGTGCTGGAAACAATGTCTATTACACACTAAACATAATTTCCATACAAACCCCAAGCTCAATAAGGCAACAGGGAGACAGCTGATATTCCTATTGTCCTGTTACAGGCACTTCTGTCCATTTTTATTGTCCAAGCATTACAAAAGGTGTGAAAAGGTACTACAAGATGTGGGAGAAGTGCTAAAAGGGTGGGTACAAAGGGATAGATAGAGGCACAGCTGCTTTGCTGCCATTGCCAGTTATTGTTGAACCATTTCTGAGGATATATATGGATGTTGCAGGGTCTCTTAATACCCTAAGCAGCAAAATAAGAAATATATATTAGTGGTGTTAGACTATGCTATTTGGTACCATTGACTTGTAGCTTTATCCTCCAGATATGCAGAAAAGGTGAGAAATACTATGCGAGTCTTTTAGCAGGATGAACCTTCACTAGAGATTCTAATAGAGTGCGTAACCTTACATCAGAACTGATGACTAAAAAGAAATGGTTTACTGGGGAGATTCATTTCAGTTCTTAAAACCATGTTAAGAGCTTTTGAGAACAAGTTCAAGTGGGAATGGGACAAGTACATGCTCCATTTCCTTGTTGCATACAGGAAGTATTTGCTCAAACTGAGGTATCTCAAGAAGCCAAGAGATTTTGTGTTACTATACAGTTGCAGTATGGAAGGGACCCTTGATATAATTTGTGTCAAGTGGGAGGATAAGTGTGATTCCCACAAAAAGTGTAGATTATGTCTTAAATTTTAGGACTAATCTTAGGGAACACATGGGTTTGGCACAAAAGTATCAGCAAGTAAGGGCACAATGGCAGCAATAATTCTGGTATGACCAGACAGCAAGAGGCCAAGAATATTTGGTTTGACAAAAAGTAGTGTTATTTATTTATGTTTGGCAGTCTAAATTACTGGTGAAATGGGAGTATCCTTTCATAATAATGCAAAAAATAAGTGATGTCATTTATGTATGGAGTGGCCAGGCAGTAGGTGAAAGCTCAGACTTTGTCAATATGATGAAGCCCTACCACAAGAGAAAGGCTCAAATACTTAGTACTAACAATGGGTCATGACTGGAAAGAGGGTAACTGGTGAGAAATCTCAGTGAGGCTTAAACTACTGCCTCAGTAGGCGAGTGAACTATTTTCACTGCAGATATCTCAGTCAAAATGTATGGTTATCGATCAGAGCAAAGAAATTGCAGTTAAAAGTAGCAAAAGTGTTCCACCTTGTCACCAAACGCTCAAAACATCCCCCCCCCCCCCAAAAAAAAAGCTAAGTGACATTTACGCAACAAAACCCAGCTGAGTCTAGAAAGGTAGGAATGTGAAAAGAACTACAGTGATGTTGCAAAGTGTTACTGCCCTTCCAAAATGCATAAATAGCCTTTTCTGTGTTTATTTACTGTATTTTTACATTGATTAGCCTGTTTCAACAAAAAAAAATACTATCTTGTTTGCTCGTTTCCCACCTTTCCTAGCCAGTCCATATCCCAGGCTTTGCTTGTCTCAGGACTTTATTTTCTATGTTCAGAGCTATCCAGACTTTGCTGTGGTAGAGGGAAGTCCTACTGCTTACCAGTGGGAGTGGTAAGCATTGTACTGCCTATCTAACTCTAGAGGAATGGTTTCCAGCTCTGAAATTGTAATTTTATTAGCCTTTTTGGGCTGATTTCTATCCCTTTCACCTTTCTGGCTTAAAAACATGTGTGTTTGCACATTTTACGCATTGTGCAGCACTGGGAGGCTACAGTTAAACTATTCCAGGTGCCAGAAAGTCTGCTCTTCAAATTTTCCCTTAGAACTAGCTGGTTTCTCAGTAGTAGCACTAAAATCTGAACCCCTGTGACTAGCACTTGCTTTAAAACCTGCTGGAAAGCAATAGGAAGCCTGAAACTGATGCAAGCATTCAACTCTCCTTGTCAATAAGGAGAAATTAATCATAGACACTAAACAGCCTATAATTGCAAAGTACCTTGCAAAGGTAAGGGAAAACAGCTCTTAAACTTTACAAAAAAAGCACCTAAACAGGCATGTCCAAGGGTCAGCTTCCAGTGATTTCTCCTGTCCACCTGGTGAATCTGGGCATACTGGGGCAATGCGGCAACTGCCTCATGTACACAGACAATCTTTTCCTCCTACCACCCAACACTACAACCTGCGAGAGATGCACTTACATAGCCAAACTGGAAGCAAAGCTCTCCCCGGCCAAGATTGTGCTAGACAGTCAAGAGGAGAAGGTTAACACCTGTACTACACCTCAAGCAAGTCATAGCCCCTTCAAAACCCACACCATCAACACCCACACATAGCAACACTAAACCCACATATGCGGAAGCCCTTAACATTAACCTGCCCAAGCAACAAGGACCTCCGAAGCTGAAACGCAAACAAACACCAGTCAGAACCAAAGTGACACATAGCTCACAACACCAGTGTGCCACCCAACAACAGCCCCTAAGGAAAGACAATGTACCCAACTCTTTAGTCATAGGTGACTCTATAGTCAGACACACTGATGTCCCACTCACCAGGCTGAACAAGGAGAAAATTACAGTCAGCTGCCTGTCGGGTGCCAGGATCCGCCTCATAATGCATGCACTCAAGTCACTCCACAACAAGTACAAATACGACTCTGTCATTGTCCATGTGGAGTGAATGACTTGAGACGTACCTCCCTGGACTACATGAAAAGAGACATGGAAGAGCTCTTGGATCATGTGGCCCAGGCAGGTATGATGCTAGCCCTGAGTAGCATCCCCCAGAATGATACCACAATATAAGGACAAAATGATTGACTTCAACAATTGGCTAAGCTTCTGGTGTCATTCAAAGAGGATCCAGTATCTGTCTGCCTGGGAAGACATGATCAACAAACCACAATGCTTTGCCAGAGATGGTCTGCACCTGTCACCCCTGGGATTCAGGTTACTGGCTAAAGCTCTTGCCACCCCTATAGTGCCTTTTTTAGGCAAGGTTCAAAGGATAAAACCACCACCGTAACAGATACAAGCATGAAAAATCTGAAGGTAATGCTACTCAATGCTAGAAGTCTAAACCTCAAAATGCACTCTCTCGAGGCACTCCTAAAAATGGAGAACATCGATATCTGTGCAGTAACTGAGACCTGGTTCAAGGCTCCAGAGAGCACCCCTGCAATACCAGGCAACAACTCTTACCACACTTTTCGGCCACAAAACCAAGACCAAAACACTAAAGGTGGAGGAGTGTCCATATTCAGCAAGGATATTCACACCTCCAGGCTAGTTGCCCAACACAATGCATCTGAAATTCTCCAGATGCAACTAACACTAGGTAAGACTGCAATCCAAATTGTAGCTTGCTACAGATCCCCCATCATGCCCCAGGATTCTCACTACACCTTTCTAAACATACTGGAAAATATTAAGATACAACCAAACACCCTAATACTGGGTGATTTCAACTACCCTGCCATTAACTGGGAAAACTACTCAGGTACCAACTCCTTTTCCCAACGGTTCTTGGAATTCATAAATTCCAACACCCTAGATCAACTAATCCTTTGTCCCACCAGGGGCTCCAATATCCTAGACCTGGTCATTACCAACATGGGAGATAGATGCTCCACACCAGTGGTCACCCTCTCATTGGTCAGGCCTGACCATAAGCAAATCACCCTTGACATCTGCATCCCAACCCCACCCCTCAGTAAGGAAACCTCCTTAAAAAACTTCTGCAAAGCCAACTTCATGCTACTAAAGTCAGAAATGACAAACTTCATGACACCCATGCAGACGGGATCTGAAAGTTCGACTGCAGAATCCTACACTAAGGCACTGTACAAGCACATCCACTCGTGCATGAATCGTGCCATCCCAAATAGAACCAAGATGCTCTTCTCCAAAAAAAAAAGGAAGCCAATCTGGTAGTCCCCTGCTATAAACAAACTATATAACAGAAGGAAGAAACTGTTGCAGAAAAGAGGAAAATCCCAGGATGCAAAAAACTCCCTCACCAGCCTCAGCAAGAAGCTGAGATCCCTCATAAAATCCTCAAAAGCTAATTACGAAAATAAAATTGCCAAAGATTCCAAAGACAACCGCAAGGCATTCTATAGTTATATCAAGAATCTAAATAGCAATGCTCAGATCTGCTCTGAGCTACAACAGAATGGCATTAAATATATTGATCCCAAGGATATTGCCAATATCCTGGCAGATTGGTTTAGTGCCAACTTCATCCCCCTCTCACCCCCTAAAGGGCCCATCTCAATACCAAAAGATTGCCAAATTCCAGTAATCACGGCCACACAGGTAGAAACCGCACTCTCCAAAGCTAAGAATACAGCATCCATGGGACCAGATGACATCCCAGGCTGTGTACTACATGAACTACAAAATTAACTGGCACCACACCTAAGTGTCATGTTTAATCATAGTCTCACCTCAGGCTTCGTGCCCACTGAGTGGCGCACAGCTACAGTTATCCCACTCCACAAGGGGGGATCCACCATGGATCCTGGGAACTACCATCCCATCAGTCTGACAAGCCTGATTTGCAAGGGCATGGAACGCATTATCATGGAACTTATAAACAAAGACATTGGCAACCTTCAAAACTGGACCCCACCCAGTTTGGGTTTGTGAAGGGCCGATCTTGTCTCCTGAATCAGATTGACTTCTTCAAATCAGTCTCCAGAGCTGTGGATGAGGGTAAGGCGGTCCACACAGCCTGTCTGGACCTTGCTAAGGCCTTTGACACCATCCCCCACTCTGGAATCATAGATAAACTTACTAAGCTGGGCATAAATCCCTACGTCACTCGATGGGTTGCCAACTGACTTACTGGCAGAACCCAGACTGTCAAAGTAGCCGACTCCAAATCCAGCTCCAGACAAATGACAAGTGGAGCACCTCAGGGTTCAGTCCTGGGACCACTCTTGTTTGGCATCTACTTCTCTGAAGTACAGGCCAACGCTAAGGGACTCTGGCTAACAAAGTTCGCAGATGACTGCAAACTGGGAGCCATTATTTAATCCCCAAATGATGTGGATATTCTACAAAAGGGCCTTACAGAAACAGATGCCTGGTGCCAGAGCCATGGGCTCAAGCTTAATGCCAAGAAATGTATAGTTATCCCCTTTGGAAAAAAACATGTACCCATGAATTACCACATAGGTGGCAGGACACTAAACATCAAAAGTGTGATGAGAGACTTAGGGACACAGGTGGACAGTGGTCTCACTTTCGATAACCACATCGCCACAACAGTCAGGAAATCTTTCTATGTGGCACACCTCATCACTAAGGGCTTTTCATCCAGAAAAAAGGAGGTCATTGTCCCACTGTACTCATTCCTCATTAGACCCATTATAGAGTATAATGCCCCGTTTGGTATGTACCTCACAAGACATCTGCAACAGCTGAAAAGGCCACAGAAATACCTCACTAAAAGAATCACAGGCCTAAAGCAGATACCATATGCTGGCCTTCTAAAAAAACCTCCAGCTATACTTTGTGGCATATCGTCTACTCAGAGGCGATCTCTGCTTAACATACAAGGCCATGTCAAACCCTGAGCTGTTGGACATGCTCCACTTAAAGAAATCCCAATCCCTCAGAGCCACATGCTCCAGAGATCTAAACGTTGTCATCACAATGAACAAAACATGCTGGAGGGATAGGTTCCTGACCCAGAGACTCCCCATACTCTGGAATAGACTGCCCATGCATGTCAAGCAGAGCACCTCATTGGCCCTCTTCAAAAGGAACCTTGATGATAGGATGGGAGATAGGAAATTCACCCCGGGGATCATGTCAGTCGCCCTACTAGACAGGGGTCTAAAGAAGTAAATATTGTGGGAAGAAATATCCAGGGAATTGTTATGGCTAGGCTTGTATAGGCCTTAGGGCCAATAGCCTAGTACCAACCTGTGAACCTATGAACCTAATCAAGATGAAAGTGAAAAAAAAGTCACATTTCCTTTGCATTTTAGCAATAGTGCAATAGGTAAAAGAAAAAAATGCAAGATGGTACATAACTGCATTTGCCACAGTGAAAAAATAATGCAACTTGGAGATATAATTAAGCCTTTCTTTTTGACTGGTTGCACACTAAGTCACATTATGAGACTTATTTGCACAGCATGCTATTCAAACTGTCCCCTCTCCCCAAAAATAATGTTTTTAACTGTGGAAACTGGAAAGGCAGATTCTAAAATTCAGAATAAGTCCCCATGAAATCCTTCTAGGGAACTTCTTTTATGAGGGGCTGTCTTCTAGTTCAATGCAGTAACAGAAGTACAGAAGCTACAGGAGTTACTATCTTGCCTGCTGAAGGATGTCCTTAATGATAGAGCTCAAACTACACTGCCTATAAAATCTCTAAAATTCCACTTTGATTGAAAAACTGAAATGGTAAGTATAGTATATGTTTATTCAAAAGCAGATAGTTTCCAGATTAGATATTACACTCTCTCTGACCATCTCCTTTTTTTAATGTTTTATTTTAAATTTCTTGTACAAGCCTTTTACTGTCTGCATACTTACTTGGAAAAAAATATTTAACTTATTCACTTCAAGTAAATCATTTTATTAATTAATTTTGAATGCTTGTGGCTGGTGTTTTCATAGGTTCATAGGTGTTTACTAGGCTAAGGACCACAAGGGTCTTTTTAAGCCTAGCTATGCATCCCAAATCTCTGGCAAATTCTGATACCCTTGATATGTGTAAGCAGGGATTTGGGAGATTAAACATTTACAAGCATGGGCCTGGGAGATGAACCATTTACAGGTTGCTTACATTCATTAGAGACAAGGTGTTAAATAAAGCAGGGATGAATTTCCTGTTCCCCATCCAATTGTCCAAGTTGCATTTGAATTGGATTAGGGAAGAACTCTGCTTCATATGGATAGGGAAATGTAGCTGGCCGTATCGTAGTCCAAGCAAAGAAACCAATGAAAGTGAATACTTTAATAGTGGAAAAAGCAAACTGCATAAAGCGCATAAACCGCTTTTCGTATTCCATGCTGAATACTTTTTCAAATGCACATTACATTATGACTAAAGCCATTTAAAATATAAATGTGACAGGAAATGACATCATAGTCTAAATCATCCCATTCACAAATAACCTAGTGTAACCCCCACCCATACATTCCAACTCATTCATAAAAAACTAATAAATAGAGGCGTGACCACACAACTAAAACATACTATAAAAAATACTATAAAAACATGGAAACAACTGCATTATTGCCTGAAACAGTCCTACTAATGTATATTATTAACCATAATAGTTAATAAAAAATACTAAAGACAAATTTATACAAATCCTAAAAAAAATTCATACAATCATTAAAATTGGTATGTGCATATGAAATAAATATATGATATAAATATGTATTTTCTATAATGTAAATATAAATATGTATTTAAAAAACCCACTGCAACAGTAGGATAGACTGACCCTTACCCAATACAACAACATCACTTATTTTGGTCACATAAATTAACTCACGTTGCGTTGAAATGAATTAAAATAGCTTAAGTAACATTAAATAACATTAAATTACCTTAATAATATACATTAGTAGGACTGTTTCAAGCAATAATGTAGTTGTTCCCATCTTTTTATAGTATTTTTTATAGTATGTTTTAGTTGTATGGTCTCGCCTCTATTTATCAGTTTTTTATGAATGAGTTTGGATGTATGGGCAGGATTACACTAGGTCATTTGTGAATGGGATGATTTAGACTATGATGTCATTTCCTGTCACGTTTATATTTTAAATGGCTTGATTCATAATGTAATGTGCATTTGAAAAAGTATTCAGCATGTAATACGAAAAGCGGTTTATGCACTTTATGCAGTTTGTTTTTTTCCACTATTAAAGTATTCACTTTCATTGGTTTCTTTGCTTGGACTATGATACAGCCAGCTGCATTTCTTCAGTCTGTCAGGTTGCGGTTTCGTTTGGTTTGTCTTCAATTTTCATGCTAGCAGGCAGTACGAGTAGTCCAAGATTGTTTTCTCAACTTCCTATGGATAATTCATTGAATCCAACCATTTTGGAGGAACTTTTTAAACGGGTGGATGCTTTATCAACTAAAATGGATTTGTGGGAATAGCGGAGTCAGACTATGTGAGGTACCAACGAGCCGGTTGCTACCCCGGTGCAAAACCATGTTGGTTTGCTACATCCTGAGTTGCCAAATATCATGGGGAACACCATTAATGTGTCAGCTCATACTAATGTTTCCCCTAATGGTCAGCATGTACCACTTCAACCACAGAGTAACGTGGGTAATGTTAGCCAGATTGCCAATACCTCTGGGCTTACTGGGGCTCCTGTTTCTTCCTTTTCAGACTGGCTAAATGGTGTTTTTTCATTTTCCATCAACCACAATATGCAGACATGAGCACCGGCTAAAGGTAACATAATTTACCATAATTGCATCGCTGATGACTTAAAAGCACTGGATTTTAAATTAGTTAAAGTAAAGAAATTACAATTAGAAATTGGGTATTTCAAGGAGTGTATTCAACAACGGATTATTCCAAAAGGTCTTAGAAGGTGGCAATACCCAAGGGCCTTGAGAATAATTCGCTTTTTCACATGGAACTGATCCAATTATTTGATAAACAAGGTTTTGAATTATTATAGTTAATGATGAAGCATTATAATAACTGGATAGACATTTTACTTAAAGAAGCCACTGACCTGGATAACAAAATAAAAGCAGATGGTGACTTCAACAGGTATCAATTTGATTATAATAGAATTTTTTCCAGTATAGACCAGTATATGCTGAAATTAAAAAGTACAAAGACTACAAAAATATCATATGACAAACTGGCATATGCCAATGGTACAGCGTATCCTTGTCCCCTATTTTCACAAACTTGGGCTCTTAATAGGGGGTATTAAGGTACCTTGGAGGATTCGGGGATAGAACAAGATGTTGAGTCCATTTACGAGGACCAAGCTACCCCTAATAACAGTCAGCATGACAATGCTGACCCTTCCAGACCGAGGAGGAGTGATAGGCTCATGAACCATAATAGAGGGGCACAAAATAACAATGCAGGTAACCCTGCAGGATCTCCCCATCATGCAAATTTTCAGATGAACAGGAATACGGGGGCAGTGCCGAAACGAGTGAATGGTGGCCAGCAGAGATATATGAACAAGAAATCCAACAAACGGAAACGTTAGTAACTGGCCCCAAGATTTTATATAATTCCTCTGGAGATTTTAAGATCTATAATTATTCATCTGCGACTATTAACACAGATCTGGTGGACATTCTAGCAAAGGGATATACATTTGTCCCAAGTCAACATATGAACTTGGCTAAAACCATCAGTGACATCAAAACGTATACTAGAAATTTAAACTTTAAACTGTTGTTTAACGAAGAGAAGTTAGATGTTGCCAATCCACAGTCACAGGTACATGTGCCAAGTGCATTTAACCCACCCCTAAATCAGGCATTATACATGTTTGAGTGTATGTGTGAATTGGATTTGAGGTTTCTACATAATATGAGTAGACACCATGACCAACACAGTAACTTTAGTAGAGATGAATGGGATGAATTAAATTTCTTAAGATCACTTGATGTAATTATTAGTAAACCAGATACGGGTGGGGGGATTATTATCATGGATAATATAGACTATGTCAATAGGATGTCAGAAACGTTAAACACTGAGTCATATGCTTCAGCTTCAAGAAATGAGTTGAACAGGGATTATCAACGGATTGAAAACCTCTTAAATGACTTATTTATAGAAGCAAGAATAGATATTAATACCTTTAACTATCTATTGGTTCAATACACAAGAATCCCTGTCATGTTTGGTTTAGCTAAAATCCATAAAGACTTGGTGTGTCCACCCATGAGACCATTGGTAGATGGCAGGGGCTCTATTACATATGCCTGTGCTAAGTATGTTGATACGATCATTAAAAAATACCGTATAGATGAGACACAAGTCTGTAAAGACTCCTGGTCATTCCTGGAAAAAAATCAATAATCTGTCATATAATGAAAGAGATTTACTTTTAACAATAGACGTGAAGGACCTTTACACGTCTATTCCACACGATCAAGGTATTGAGTGGATACAGGAGATATTGGTGTCAAAAGGGGCAGCACCCTGGGAAATCTCCTTAGTAGTAGAATTATTAGACATTGTTTTGTCATATAATTATTTTATATTTAATGGACAATTCCACTTACAAAGAGTGGGCGTTGCCATGGGTTCATCATGTGGCGCTAGTTTCACCAACATGGTGATGGTAAGATGGAAAAGATGTTCTGTACTAGAAAATAATGTTTTTAAAGACAAACTCAAAATGTATACATGTTATCTGGATGATATTTTTATCATCCTAGAAGCAGAGGAATGTGAGATACAACAATTCATTGAATGCATTAACAATACTACTAATTTCCTCAGGTTTACAGCTAATGTTCATACAGAGGAAATAGATTATTTGTATATAAACCTAAGGAAAGACCATTTAAATAGGTGTTATTAAGTTAGAATGTTTATAAAAGTACATATTTGAATTCATTTTTACATTTTTCCAGTTGCCACCAATTCCAACAAAAACGCTCTGTAGTAAAAGGACAATTAGTCCGAGCAGCTCGCATTGTGTCTTTGGACACAGATTTTGAAAGTGAATGCGCACTATTACAAAATATGTTTTTAGCAAGAGCATACCCATACAACCTAGTGAGGGATTTGACTAAGGAAGTTTACGACAAAAGGCAGGTTGGGATATATTCACCCATCCTTAAACCAAGATCAGAAGCCTTACATTGTAATGAAGGTATAGAAATCAGTGAGTCAACCATTCCGTCAGAAGTATCAGAAAGGAATTTCACTATAAATTTTATGTCTACATTTAATTTAGAGAGCTCAGAGATCTTCAAGATCTTGAAGAAAAACTGGGCGTATATTATCAATGATTTGAACATGCACAATAAATTTGACATTACTCCAAGGGTAACATATAGGAAGGGGTACAACTTAAAATGCCTCTTGGAATAAAATTTTCATTAAATACCAGAATGATAGGGATGTTCAAATGTGAAAATTGCAACTTCTTTAAGCATGTGGATACAGGCAATATTTTCACAGTGCGTGAAGCTAAGTGCAGATTGCATAAAAAATTTAACTGTAATTCCAGGATGGTCATTTACCTAGCTAAATGCCAAATGTGTACAGCATTTTATGTGGGTAAGACTGAACGACGTTTGAGTGATAGGATATATGAGCACCAATATGCATAAAAAAAAACTGAGTGCTACGAATGCTTTGGCAAAGCATGTGAGCTCGGCCCCAAATCATAAGTTTAAATTTCAGGTTATTGACCAGATTAGAGAAGACATAAGGGGTGGTCCAACTCAACTGAAATTGGAAGAACTAGAATTGATTTGGCAGATCAAGTTGGATACGTGCCACCACCCTGGGATTAATGATGCCAGTTTACTTAAATGCATTTTAAAGATTAAAAGTTTGTCCAGGTAATTTAATGTTATTTAACGTTACTTAAGCTATTATAATTTATTTCAATGCAACGTGAGTTAATTTATGTGACCAAAATAAGTGATGTTGTTGTATCGGGTAAGGGTCAGTCTATCCTACTGTTGCAGTGGGTTTTTTAAAATGTATATTTATATTTACATTATAGAAAATACATATTTATATAATATATTTATTTCATATACACATACCAATTTTAATGATTGTACACATTTTTTTTAGGATTTTTATAAATTTGTCTTTAGTATTTTTTATTAACTATTATGGTTAATAATATACATTAGTAGGACTGTTTCAAGCAAAAATGTAGTTGTTCCCATGTTTTTATAGTATTTTTATAGTATGTTTTAGTTGTATAACTCGCCTCTATTTATTAGTTTTTTATGAATGAGTTTGGATGTATGGAAGAGATTACACTAGGTCATTTGTGAATGGGATGATTTAGACTATGATGGCATTTCCTGTCATGTTTATATTTTAAATGGCTTGATGCATAATGTAATGTGCATTTGAAAAAGTATTCAGCTTGGAATACGAAAAGCGGTTTATGCGCTTTATGCAGTTTGTTTTTTTCCACTATTAAAGTATTCACTTTCATTGGTTGCTTTGCTTGGACTATGATACAGTCAGCTACATTTCTTCAGTCTGTCAGTTTGCGGTTTCTTTTTGTTTGTCATATGGATTGTGAGCCTGTTCCAGAGATGGGGTAGTCTCTGGGATACATACCTGTCTCTCCAGCAGGTCCTATTTATATCACAGGCAAAGTTTAAGTCTTTAGAATGGATATTTCCGGTGCTGTTTGTTTTGTAGATATGCAGGGGGTCTATCAGAGTGAGGTCTGACAATGTCCTATATGCCAGGCATAGATCTCCCCTCAAACGCCTGTAGGAGACAGAATACAAGGATAGGGCCTTGAGGTGGTCTGCGCAGGACATGTTACTTACACCCTGTATTCTTTTAATGAGGAACCTCTGTGAATGTTCCAGTTGTTGGATGTGCCCAGTTAAGTACATACCAAAGGGAGCATTGTATTCAGTGACAGGTCTGATGCATGCTGAATGCAGTGGAACAATGACTTCTTTTGAACCTAGATGCCATACCTCTGTTTATAAGTTGCACAACATAGAATTATTTCCTTACTACTGTAGGCATGTGATGGTCAAAGGCTAGATTACTTTCTTGGTGTGTCCCCAAGTCCCTGATTACTGGGTTGGTTGTTAGGGATGCGTTCTCAATATGAAAGTTACCAGGGGTGAGTACCTTCCCAAGGGATACTATTATTTATTTATTTATTGTAATTTAGTTTTAGTCCATGGCTCTGTCACAAGTTATTTGTCTGTGGCAAACCTTCCTGGAGATCATTACTGCCAGTATGAGATTCTGTGGTTGTTCTTAATTTGCAATTGTCTGCAGATATGGTCATCCAGAGGCACTTGACATTGACCTTGACCTGAGAGAAGTAAATGCCAAAGGAGTGGTCTCAGGACTCATCCATGAGGGATTCCACTTGTGACTGACTTCTTTGTAGAGGTGGACTCCCCAGTTCTAACTTCCTGGGTCTTGTCTGTATTGTGTGAAATGCCTTGGCCAGTTCAAGACAGACAGTGTAAACTGTTTTGCCCTCATCTATTACTTTGGTGATCTTCTCAGAGAAGTCCACCAGACTGAGTTGACATGACCTGCTCTTAAGAAAACCACATTGGGTTGGGCCCAGTGTTTGGAGGTTTCCTATGTTATTATTGATCATTTCCATGACAGTTATTTCTATGGTTTTGCATATGAGACTACGGAAACGTATAGAGCTGCAGTTTCCAGGGTCTGTAGATGGCCTGCCTTTGTGCACAGGGATGACTTTTGCTGTTGTCCATTTGTGATGCACAAAGCCTGTTTGGATGTTAGAGTTAAATAAGACTTTCAGAGGTCCTGATTAATCAAGTTTCATGGTATTTAAATGGCATCCTGGGATATTGTCTGGGTCCATCAATGCAGTGTTCATGGCCTTAGAAAGACCATTGTGGATCTGTTCCCTAATGATAATAAGGGGAATTATATTTTATGGTATTTCATGAAGGGAGGTGGAGAGGGAGAGAAGTGTAAATCTTGTCTGCCAGTAAGTTTGCTGTATCTTCTGGCTCAGTATAAGCGGCTCCATTAACAATGAGTTCTGCGCACAATTGTGTATTGCCTGGGGACATAGCTAAAGAATACCTAATTGTGGCTGTCCTTGACCCGGGATGTCAAATTTACCTCAAATTTTGCTTTGGTAGACTTTATTTGTGCTAGAGTTATTTGTTTTGTTTGATGTGAGTACTTTTATCCTTCTGGGTCTTATCCCTCCTAATTTTTGTCATAATATTCTTCCTTCTGTTATGCATCCTATTGATGTGATTCCACCAGGGTGGCTTGTTTTCTGAGTTAGTTCTGTACTTCTTCCTGGTGGGTACAACTGCCTCTAAGCAGCTATAAACATGCTTGCAAAAGGTTTCTGCGAAAAGTTCTATGTAGGCAGCAATGTTTTCAAGGTTTATGGGGGCTTGAAAATTTTCCAGGTTGTCACTTAGTAGTAGGACGTTAACGTAGAGTAGTTTCTGAACATGCTAAGGATAGCTGGGGTTTCTGGTTTTATTTTTATTTCAAAGGAGACCATTTTGTAGTCTGACTTTATCAGTGAAAACAGTTCACTAGGGGGTGTACAGCAATCTCCTGTATTAGTGAGTACTAGATCCAGTTTGTTTCCACCCCGGTCGGTGCATTGACAATGTAGTTCAGCGATTTTGCATTTACAAAATCCAGGAATCTCTGTGCCTGTATGTTTAGTGTCATATATGATTCCCAGTTAATAGTGGGGTAATTAAAGTCACCCATGAATATGATATTGGATTGGATAGTGAGTGTTTCAGATAAGCTTACATACATGTTATGGATTTACTTAGTCATAGAGGGGGACCTATAGCTTGCAAAGAAGTGGTATGGGATTTTGCTTGTGGGGATTTGAACATTGAGAAGCTCAAGTGCATTATATTTGGCCATCCTTGAGGTATATTTATTTTTTAAGTAAATTGCAACACCTCTATCTTTAGTCCCTGTCTGTGGAGTACCTGGTCTACCTTGCCTGTGTAGCACCTTGTCTAAATGTGTGGAAGACATTATACCCTTGCACTGTTGGTGTGCTCTCCATGGCTTTAAACCATGTCTCAGTGACTGCACATATGTCAGCATTTTCTAGGGTGATGAGAGCTTGTAGTAAGTGGACTTTCTAGTTTAGACTCCTAGCATTGAGAAGCAACACCTTTAGAATTTCTTGGGTTTGATTTGCTATGCTGAAATGTTTTCATTTTGGCATTGCCTAAAAAAGACATTATGGGATAGGACAATGTTTTAGCCAATATTCAAAAACCTACAGGGGAAAGGTGCAGACCATTCCTGGAAAAGCAGTGTGGTCTGTTGACCATCTCTTTCCATGCTGACAAATATTGCAAACCTTAGAATGACACCAGGAACTAAGCCATTTATTAAATTCAGTCATCTTCTGTTTGTATTATGGCATCATCTTTGGAGAAGGTAAAATGCTGCTCAATACTAGGCTTATACCAGCCTGGGGCACATATTCCAAGACCCCCATGATGTCTCTCTTCATATAGTCTAGGGATGTATGTCTCAGGTCATCTACACCCTCAAGGACTATGACTGAGTCATTCTGATACTTGTGGTCCAATGACCTGAGTGCATGAGTAATGTGGAGGATCCTGGCCCCTGATAAGCAACTGGCTGTGATTTTCTCCTTACTCAGTCTACTGAGAGGGACATCAATGTGTCTCCCAATGGAGTCTCCAATGACCAGAATGTTGCATTGTGTAGTGGCTTGCCTTATGTGTTTAGAAATAGAGGCTTAATGAGATGTGGCTGTATGTGTTGATGTGGATGTTGTTTTGAAAGAGTGTATTTGGGGCTGCTGAGGGCATTTTTGTGTTTACTTTATCTAGGAGGTCTTTAGGGTTTAGATTGTTA
Organism: Protopterus annectens; assembly: GCF_019279795.1. Taxonomy (NCBI): domain Eukaryota; kingdom Metazoa; phylum Chordata; order Ceratodontiformes; family Protopteridae; genus Protopterus; species Protopterus annectens. Next base: position 156,650,954 of record NC_056731.1, read on the forward strand.
CAGTTAAGTGCCTCAGCATATGCAAGTCTATGTGTCTGCTTTGAACTGTGTGTGATGAGCGCAGCCTCCATACTTCTTACAATCTGATTAACATTAGGAGTGCTTTAATGTGACCGTTTTGCTTCCAGTGACATTGGATAAATACATCTCTCACATACCTTATCAGTTTGTTTGAGGATTAGCTGGTTTTCAGTAAACATGAGGCAATGTATTCATTACCTCAGGATGCCCATATCTACCGAACTGATAATGGAGATGGTGAAAAAAGTTAATATCCATAGCAAAAGGCCCTTTTTTATTGATTAGATTGTTGCAGTGAGACTATAACATAATGTCAGGAGTATATGATTTGCAACTCTAGGGGCAGTGTTTGTCACTGCATGTAGTTGTCCAATGTGCAACAAGATTTTGTTGAAATTTCAAAGGTGCTTTTACAGACAAATGCCAATTCAAGCTGTCTGCATCTATACAGGGCACTGTCAAACACCTTAGGTGAAACGACTAAGGCAGACCCTGATGATTTATGGATGAAGTTTTTAGGGAGATATTCTGAAATTAGGATAGACAGCAGCTAATCAAGCAGTACTTACTGGAAAAAAATAGCTTTGTCCAGAATGATGAAAAGAGTGCGTTTGGTTGATTGGCTACTGCCTAGCTGCTACTAGTGCTGGTCTCAACATGGCTTCACACTACTAGGATACAATGGTCTCAACATGGCTTCACACTGCTAGGATACAATGCCCCTTTTCTTCTTCTGTCACCAGAAGCAAAAAGTAGCACCAATCCCAAAATGAGAAGAAGGCTAGAGGCTCTTTGGTGATCAACAGTCTTGTTCCAGATGATGCAGGGTACTGTAGGCTTGTTGTAGCCTTTTCCTGTTAGATGCCTTGAATAGCAACCTGACCAGCAAGGAAATTCCCACACAAATAGTCACTTCCCATTCAGAGACACTCAAGAGTAAATGTCCTCTGCTTCTTTCTCACCAGGGGCAAAATATAAGCACAAATTCCAGTGCATAATGATCAAAAGTGTTACTGCAAACTTAACAGGATGGTATAGTTCAGAAGTGTCACAAACATGCTACATTTCAATGTGTTCAATGCACCTCAGCATGTAAGAGTAGTGGAAAAGGAGAAAAGGCAATTTATACATCTGTAGTAACTGTGCCCATACCAGTTCAGATACACATGATGTCTGTGTATGCTGGAAAAAATAATAGAGGAAAAACACAATAAAAAGTACACATGCAAATGCAATCATGGCTGTGTTGGAAAAGCATGCAAAATAATAATAAAAAAAAAGTGGTAAGCAGTCCAATCATGTGGCAGATAATAATTTCTTTGGCAATCCCTGACAATTGAATATCATGAGTCTGAGGTGTGGGTCATTATAGCTGCTGAGGTGCTAGCTTGATTCATAGGAATAGCACCTTCAACAAAGTCTTCATCTATAAAGAAACCCCCAGACTAAACAGCCTGAGAAAACTGGCCACCTCTGTAGCAAGACAATAAATCTCCACCACTTTGCAATAATTCTTTGTGTTAATACCACTAAATAAAGTTTTAGTGTAAGGGGGCTACTACAGACTTGTGCTTTCACCTGATCATTGTTATCCTCCAAACCCTACAACGATCCTTTACTAGATTACTAGCGGATGAGGATTCCTTTCTTTTTATGCTTGATGTCTAAGATACAAGACTCTCCTCTGCAGCTCATCCCTTTAGGTATAACACCTTATAGGCTCTAACTATGCTTATGATGAAGTACACCACTCAGAGTCTTATTCATATCACCCAGCAATGATGAGAGATTAAAAATGTCTCCTATTAAATATATTATCCTCCAACATCCTAGTAGAAAATTTGTGATCACATATTCAGTCATCCAGACTGGTTTTAAACATTGTCAGGGTTCTACTCCACTTCATATGTTAAGCAACTGTATTTCAGAAATGAAGAATACATTGCTTTAGGTTCCTGTTACACCAGCTGGTATTTTTAATGTGGCAGTAGATGTTTAGTTCTGTAAGATGGGTGTTTGCTTTACTATTTGCTCCATTTTAGTGAAAGAGTTGAAACAGTTTGGAGTTATTCATAATACAGAAGTCTAAACTGAGACATTCCCAACCATAAGCCTATTCAAGAGTGAGACAAGTGATAAGACCTGACCTAAAACATGCTTGGTGAAGAAACACTGAGATCTTTTAAGAAGGTTTAGGACCTAATGATAACAGAGGTGTTGCCGCCAAAGCAGCATTTGTTGCCATTGTAGGCTACACAAGTCCTTGATGACCGGATCAAAGTTAAGTGGAATTTTATCACTACAGTATCTGGTAGAGATGGGTCATTTACCAGAGGAAACTATACTGCATTTCTTAGCAATGATGGCAAGCCCACGGTTAACACAGCAAGAACAAACCAAGAACTAGCCCTTGCGACAAGCTCATGGTTAACACATCAAGAACAAACCAAGAATTAGTCCTTGCTGGTGCAATTTATCAAAAATTGGATTTGATAGCTGCCCTCTGTTTGAAATCATGGTTAGCCATAGTCTCTAGGGTTCAGCTTTCACATAAGAGTAGTATAGGCTGAAGTCAATGGGATCCATATTAGAACCCTGTGAAACATTGCTGATGAAATTTTCTGTTTTGAACAATACCTTTAATGTTAACAGTATCAGTTCTATCAGAAAGCCAGTTAGCTATCCAGTGAACTATTAACACTGAAATGCAAAATGTACTCAATAACCCCAGTATAGGAGATAGTGCTGAAGATCTTGGCAAACTTTCAGTAGGCAGAGTGGACTACATGGCTTCATAAATGCTTTCAAAAGCTGATTCATGTTGAGCAGACAAGACTTACCTTTTAGAAAGGCAAATTGGCATGTATTCAAGGATACAAAGTCACCTCTATCTTTGTTTATTACTTTAGCCACAATACACAGCCTTGCAAATAATAATAGTGAGATTTAAAGGCATTTGATTCTCAGAGGCAGCAGAGGGACTGCCTTCCTGCAGAGGTACCACAAAAACTGTTCTCCACACCTCAGAGATATAAAACAGAATTAAGCCTGGAGTCTGAGATGTTACTAGGGCAGGGTGAAAGGGGTGTTTTCCCTGGGGACAAGCAGTTAGGGTAACAATTGTCATGTGCTGATGGGCTAAAAGTGTGGGACAGGCATTCATTTAGGAAACCACGAGAATACTGAAGTTTCAATAAATGCCAATACATTTTCATTTTGTGGTGAGTTTTGGACTGAGGTGGTACCAATCTGTGGAATTGCCTTGGATATCAAATGAGCTTACTACAGTATCTGCTGGAGTGCAGTGGGGTTGGACTTTTAAATTTGATGGACTTAGTTTTCAATGATAATGTCTGTGTGTGGCTCTATACTTCATAGTATGATTAACACTGCTTACCTTTAACTATTGATAGAAGGGTTTTATATTCATACTGTTATGATGGATTAACTTGGAGTACTTTATATTCTTACTGTTATGATGCAATAGCTTGGAGTATTTTCTATTCTTAGTCTTATAATACACTAGCTTGGAGTACTTTATATTCTTACTGTTATGATACACTATCCTGGAGTGTTTTATATTCTTACTGCAATGATACACTAGTTTGGAGTCCTTTATAGTCTTACTCTTATGATACACTAGCTTGGAGTATTTTATAATCTTACTGTTACTGTATACAAGCCTGGAGTACCGTTTCACTAATTGTTATTGATGGTACTCCTCTACCTCCAATGCAACATTCCCTTTCTGATACTAAGCAATACTCAATTTTTTAGTGGTATATCTAGAAAAGTATTAACATTTGTATTGCACCTCCTTGAAAAGAGGAAGAGTTTTGAGTTTATGGTGAAGGTAATCCAAATGTTGTCAATACACAGGTTGATGTTCATTGCTGGAATGGCATTAAGTTTCTTCTTAAGGATTTGAAAAACAGATCATAAGGCACATCCCATAAGTTCTACAGATGCATTATACAGCCCCAGTTTTCATATGTGATCCATTTAATACTCCTATAAAACAAGCTGTACAGCATATAAAACTAAGGTCATGGCTAGATGAGACCCTCTACTTTAGCTGAAACCCGGAGTAGAAAGATGCTTGAGGTAACTCAAAATCTGTTATAGATAACCCAATCTGTTGACCCATGAAGCCAAAAAGCCTGTATGAATTAACCTGCTAATCACAAACAGCAGTATGCTTTGCTTGCATTATTCAGTTCTCACTGTAATACAAGAGTGCATCAAACAACTGTAAATATGGTTTCTTGATTTATCTCTCTTGCAGACAAATAGCAACTCCATAGAATTTCACTGCAAAAAGTCAGCTGGTTATCATTTACTCTAGAGCAGCCTTACTTCTAGCTCCATTTACTTTCAATTTATTTAATCAAGATTACTCTCCTTCTCCTGCTCATAAATTTTTTGGCCTTATAAAAATAAATCCCTAAATTGTGGTGCATTCACTGCTATAACAGCTTCCCATGGAGGTAATGTCACCAAAAATATTATTCTGAAAGGCCTCTCCAATAAACTCTCTTCTGAAATTAGTAATGAATGAAATGAACAATGTTAAGTTCAGTGGCGGGTCCAAATCAAAGGGGGCTGCAGGAGACAGCCAAATGGGTGGGGCCAATGGGGCGGGGGTGTGGTCAACTAGAAAGGGGTGGGGCTATGCTAAAAAACGCACAAACTGGGACTTTAATTAAATATGCTGTCCTGGGTGCCAAACCATTATTATGAGAGTCCAGACAAGACAAAATGAAGTGTAGAAGAAAAAAATATTTCAATTCATTGGCTACATGACAACTTACTTAATATCTAGATGGAAACCAAAAGGTTGTGAGGCATGAAAAAAATAAATTACTTTTTAAATACATTACTGCATTGCCAGTCAAAATCAAGTATAAAAAAACAGCACTCAACTCAAACCACTTCTCCTTGCACTGCAGTTCTAATTATAATTTATATTCAGCTTTGTAAAAGTACCAAGTAACATGCTGAAAGTAGCAATCTCTGTGATACCCCTTGTAAAAATGTTTCTTATACAAAAAAGACCTGCTGCCTGACAACAACTATCTACTTGTTTCATGGGGAAAATGTTATCAAAGTAAAAAATGAACAGCAAGCAAGAAACAAGCTGAAATATAAATTTCTTAAAGGATTACTGCACAGGTTATGCCACACATGATAGATTGGCATTCTGTTTAGTTTACGGGTAAAGCCTGCAAGGATGACTACAAGTCTCCAACAAATGTAATGAGCTTCTAAAAATACTGTAATCCTGTCCTTTATTACAAATGCTGTCATATGCATTTCAATACCCAAGGCTTATACGCTATCTAGTTATGTAAATATTCTGTGCATGGCAACAACAAAAAGGCTTTCAATGTTCGTAATTCTTTAGCAGTATGGTTATTAAAGCTTACTTGCATCTTACAGTCTCAGACAAGCTTACTTGATGATCATTAAAGGATTGCTACTTAAACACAGAGCAACAGGCACTGCAACAACATGCATTTTCTGAATAAGAAAAAGCATAAATCAACAGTATAAAAATATGACAAAAAAACAGTACATTCTGCAAAATCAAGGACAGATGAAAAGCCACTGTAGTACTTGTGTGTACCTTGGATGGGGGGATACCCTGCATAACTGCTCCTTGCCTTGTTTGGACACATCCAGAGTCAATTAGTGGGAGAGTGGGGTGCAACAAGTATAACACAATTTGAAATGTCTCTGGCTGATGGTGATGGCCCCAACACATTTGTCATGCCTCTCAACCTCAGAGCAAAAAATCCAGGCAAAGCCATAAATAGAAGTGGGTCTAAGGCCCAAAAACTAGGACAATTTTTAAATATTGCTCTTATAAACTTGGAAAGATAATTAGATCTTGCATTAGTATGAATTTTATGATGAGTATGAAATCTGAAACTCAAATCTCTGTCATTATTTTCTAACTTCAGTCTTTAATGATTTGCCACTAATTTGCCAGAAAACCACAATTTTATGAAAAATGGACCAAAACTGTGATGCAGAAATATAAAATAGCCACACAATACAGCTGGGAACCTGTCCAGGAAAGGACACTTTCTTAATATGAGTACTGTTAACTTGAGCAGATGACAAAATAAGAGAATCTACATACATTTCTGAAATCAAAAGCAATCTATAACTCCGATCATTACAATTATTTATTAATTGTAAACCCTCCACGTTTTCTTCCAAATTTGCCATTTTGCAGAGGGATTATTAGGGGGAGAGCAACATTTTGAGCCAAAATCAGGGACAGTTGAGAGGTTTGGATATACCTAATTCTAAAAAGTGATTTATTTGCACATACCTCTTAACACAGGAAATTTGGACAAGGCCAAATATATTGGGGGAACATAAAAACAGCACTTAAAATTGTTGTTGTATAAATTTAGACAGTTGACAGAATAACATGTCTTGAATGTATTTTTCTGATGGGTATGAAGTCTGAAACTCAATGTCTGTCATTATTTAGTGACTTCATTCCTAAATGATTTGTCAGAAAACCACAAATGTTATGAGGAACAAACCAAAAATAAGAACAAAAATCTATTCATTCTGCAAAAATCTGGACAGTTGAGAGGTATAGTTCAGCCGGGGCTGTCTGAATTTGCCGCCCTTCTCCCCCTCACAAAATCAATATCAAATGGGGCCTACCCCTGCAGCTATTCCAATGTCCCATTACTTGACTATTTCGCCAATTTACCATAAACACTGTAATGTGCATACTGCTTTCCTTCTGCAATGATTTGGATTTCATTTAAAAGTTTTATTTTGCATTTTACAGCACAGACACTAAGACATCTGCTAAACAAAGCAATGCAGTCTCACAATGAAAATAGACTTAGCATTAAAACTTCTCTGCCATTGAAACTCACATTCATTGAAACAGCATTGAAACATGCATTCAAAGAAAATACATATGGCCAGTGGCAGATAAAGATTAAGTTTGGGCTGTTTTCAAATCATAGGCCCCTTGCACAGGAAACCTACATGTGTTCTTTCATACACCTTCCTGATTGTATTAAATTATATTCCTTGTATAACACAGTACAGTTGTTAGAAGGCATTTTAAATTTATTGTTTTGAACATTTTTCCGGTAAACAATGAAACAAAATGCATGCACCAATAATGACAAAACTGCCCAGTTCAGAACATTTCCATCCTAAAAGTCTACTCAAACTTCTACAATCTACCAATATCAGTAAATATGCACAATCGCTGCAGAAGTAAAAGTCATCTATATAATTCCACACTAAACAGATCTGTAAGTAATGAAAAGGTTGCTGCTAGCACAAACTTTATATTTCATTGTTTCATCTACAAATAAAGTGCCTGTTGCCCTTGAAGAATAAATTGCCTATGTTACATAAAAAACAATAAGCTAGTAATACTGCAATAAGCTAGTAATACTGCAATAAGGAATGGATGACAAACTGATAACAGCTTCATTATTACTAGGTATCTCCACCAAAGAGGACATTCTCAGGACTGCAGCATCCACCCCATTTAAAAGTACAACACAGTAGAGGAATAAATTGCCTATGTTACATCAAAAAATGATACGCTAGTAATATTGCAACAGGGAATGGATGGCAAACTGATAACAGGTTCATCGTTACTAGGTATCTCCATCAAAGAGGACATTATCAGGACTGCAGCATCCACCCCCTTTAAAAGTACAACACAGTACAGTATAAGCAATACATTGATATACTGTGGGAGTAGAACCAACAGCCTTCTGCATCAGAGGCAAGTCCACTACTAGTTATTCTATTAACAATAAAAGCAGACTCAGCATAAGCAGCACTAAACTTCTCTTCAAACTCTCAGCTCCTTGTAAAATCCACTCGGCACACACTCAAATGTATCTCTTAACTTTGAAGCACAGGAAGGCATCAAGATTGTATGTAGTACTAAACTAATATTATGCAAGAAATATTTACATGCAGATATTATAGGTCTACCAGGGTGATTCTCTAACCTCTTACAAACTTTTGATAAACAGAAAAAAATAGCTTTCTCACTGTTCCTGTTAAATAATATTTCCTTTACATCCTTCTCTGTAATGTATCCCAACCTAACACTTCTATCTAACATTTTTTTATAAGTCAACATTGCTTGTTGATATTCTTTTCTGTCACATTTTATATACACTTCAGTGTTCTCTAAATGTTCCATACACATTTTGTAATATTACAAGAATTCATAATTACTATTTTATTGCCCTTATCTGAGGGCTTTAATACCAAATCATCCCTATTACACAACGCTTTCAATGCTTGCCATTCTTTTAATGTTAGATTATAATCTATGTCACCTTTTACTACTTCTTTACAAATGTTATCACCATCAAAATTAATCATAGAATTGAAGTGCGATGTATGCATATTATCAAAGGGAGGGATAAACTTATTTAATGTTGGAATATCAGACACATCTATTTTGCAATAAGCATTCATACTTTCCATATCACTATTGCTTTCATTATGTAAAGAGTAATTTCCATCCTCACAACATGAAAAGAAGCTTGAATCAGAATCATTATTATGCAATACATTACTGTCACATAAATTAGACTTATTTAAATGCATGGAAAAATAATACCTCAGGTGTAATTTACGTATAAACCTAAAAAATTCCTGTCTTAATACATGGCTTCTTGGTATAACCATTGGTACAAACTTCAAACCAAGATTTAGCACAGCTATTTGTTCATCTAACAATTCACACTGAGAAAGATTTAATACTGAATTTGATTCAGAATATACCATAGTGTCTGAATCTTTTTTTATATTGTCCTATACCTTGTCCCTGTTCAATGTCTGCCCCTTGTCCCCCATCTGAACTGTATCCATTATAACATCTGTTCTGATTCCGTTTCTGACCATGTCACTGTTGATATCGCTGCTGCTGGTGCTGTTCCCCTTGACCACGAAAAGTCTGCCGATACTCGTCAGGTCTCTGTGGATAAGGCAAATCAGGAAATTCTTCATTATCATCTGTGCTCTAGTGGCTAGTACCCTCAGAGGATATGAAAGATGCAGAGGCCATCTTTTTAAAGCTTATGTGCTGACGTTGTTGCTTTCTTGGTTTCCTACTGGTCTGTAACGTAAAAGCGTGCCCTGCTTCATAATCATTGATGTCCCTGATAAGTTTGGTCTTTTTGTATTCAATCATTTCAGCCTCCAACAAAAATAGCTTCTTGTTAATCCTTTCCACTAAATTTAACCTATTTTGTGCCCTCAGTGAGCTGCTTAAAGTTTGTGACAATGAAGATAGCTCTTGTTTCAAGTTTCTGTGTTTTATTTGATCCCTCTCCAATAATATGTGCAACCATTCAATTACACAGTTATGGGAGGCTTTTAACCACTGTTCCTGAAACTGTTGTTCTACTGAGCAATCTACACTGAATGGTGTACTGGGATTTTTAACAAAGTGAAGGCCGCTGGTGGTAATGTCCAAGTCTATATAACGTTGTAAGCCCAAAATATTTAAATAGGTTTTAGTCTCTTTTTCAAGTAATTTCTCAAATTTCTCAAAAATCTCCCTTTTATCAGAGGGCATTGCATTTAACATATGTCCTACTGAAAAAAGGGGTCAGTCACTCTTTCAGCCCTTTCATTAAACATCAACTCAAAAAGTGGACCAGTATCTTGACTTACTGGACGACCTTCCAGCATTTGTCCAGTAACATGTGTGGAATTATTCAAATAATGTTCCATAGTCCTTTATGAGCCCATTTGAGAGCCCAAATCTCCAGTAGCACCTAATGCAGATAAAACATCTTCTCAGAACGGTCAAGGCACATCCACACTTGGATCCAAAGGCATCCTGGATACTTATAGCAACACTTACACCTCTACAATTCCAAAAACACTACAGGATACCAGATGTATTCTTATAAAGAATAGAGACCATGTATTAAAAAACAATTTAGTCTTCTAGCGCCTCGGTGCAACCATCTTCATGGAATAAAAAATTAGAAAAAGACACTCCTTATATATTACATTTCTAGTCGCATGACATCAAGTAAACAATTAATTTTAAAGCAAACACTTCCATTTATTTCATTGTTTAAGCCTTTAGGAATCAATGTATTATACTTTAAAATATAAAATCTTTATACAGTAATTTCTGTTTCAATAACTCATCTGTACCTTCCATCCATTCAATTTGTTCTAAAATTGCACATTTTAATAAATCAGCATTACTTTCATGAAAAGCTTAAAAGTGCGTAGCAATCATTTTGTCTTCTCTACAGTTTTTTATGTCCCTTAAATGTTCCATAAATCTTATTCGGAACTCCCTTTTTGTTTCACCTATATAATATAGGTGGCAGGGACATTTCAGGGCATATATAGCTCCCTTACTTCTACAAGAGAATGTGCCCCTAGATTCAAATCTTATACCATTTATTTTATGGAAAGTAGTTACAATGTGGGTGAAAATATTGCACCTACCACATTTCACCATTCCCTTTATGGATGGAACCCTAACTGGTTCCAAGGCTGGCATGGTAAGCATACCATGGATGACCATGTCTCTAAGATTTCTTCCCCTGGTATAAGAAAAAAAAGGCTAATGTGGAAAGATACTGGCCAAAAACTTGTCCTGTATTAAATACTTCAAATAATGTTCTACTGTTGTTTTTTTATTTCCCCACTGTTAATATTATAACCTGTTACAAAATAAATAGCATCTACTGCTTTGTTTTCTCCTTTGTTGACCTTAGTCACAAAAGTTGATCTTGTACTCTCCCCCTATTATGCCTTAATCCTTCTATTTCATTCCAAACTCTGTTTTGAGCTTCCTGTATGTCATCAATGTTATAGCCTCTTGCCTTAAACATTTTAATAGTCTCATTTATTTCTTGTGTCAGTAAAGTTTTATCATTACACAACTTAGAGATACGTAACATTTCACCATATGGTAAAGCCTTTAAAACAGGAGGAGGATGGCAACAGATGGCCCAAAGATATTGACTTCCATCTATAAATGTTCTATGAATATCTGTGACAATATTTTCTTCACTTCTGCTTTCTAGTATGAGATCTAGATATATAACTCTATTCCCCTTTTGTAGGCCATCAAAAGCCAAACCAAATGGGGTTTTATGTAATTCTTTCCCAAAAATCTCTACTTCCTCCCAACCATTCTGACATATAAAAATCAAATCATCTATGTAACGGAAATAAAAATTCACATATTTTTGCATACAAATTAGCTTAAATAAAAAGGTAATTTAAAAAAGACATAAAAAATGTGCGTACATGGGGGGCAAAAACTGCCCCCATTGCTGTACCCTGTTTTTGTCTATATAATTCATTATCAAATTAATTATAATTATCAATGATTTGGATTTCATTTAAAAGTTTTATTTTACATTTTACAGCACAAACACTAATAGACATCTGCTAAACAATGCAATGCAGTCTCACAATGAAAATAGACTTAGCATTAAAATGTCTCTGCCATTGAAACTCACATTCATTGAAACAGCATTGAAACATGCATTCAAAGAAAATACATCTGGCCAGAAGCAGATAACGATTAACTTTAGGCTGTTTTCAAATCATAGACCCCTTGCACAGGAAACATACATGTGTTCTATGATACACCTTCCTGATTATATTAAATTATATTCCTTGTATAATACAGTAGTTGTTAGAAGGCATTTTAAATTTATTGTTTTGAACATTTTTCCAGTAAACAATGAAACAGAATGCATGCACCAATAATGACAAAACTGCCCAGTTCAGAACATTTCCATCATAAAAGTCTACTCAAACTTCTACAATCTACCAGTATCAGTAAATATGCACAATCACTGCAGAAGTAAAAGTCATCTAAATAATTCCACATTAAAGATATCTATAACTAATGAAGAGGTTGCTGCTAGCACACAACTTTATATTTCATTGTTTCATCTACAAATAAAGTGCCTGTTGCCCTTGAGGAATAAATTGCCTATGTTACATAAAAAATGATAAGCTAGTAATATTGCAATAGGGAATGGATGGCAAACTGATAACAGGTTCATCGTTACTAGGTAACTCTGCCAAAGGGGACATTTTCAGCATCCACCCCCTTTAAAAGTACAACACAGTACAGTATCAGCAATGCATCAATATACTGTGGGAGTAGAACCCACAGCCTTCTGCATTAAAGGCAAGTACACTATCTGTTGTGCCATTAACAATAAAATCAGACTCAGCATAAGCAGCACTAAACTTCTATTCAAGCTCTCAGTTCCTTGTAAAATCCACTCGACACACACTTACCTGTATCTCTCAACTGTGAAGCACAAGAAATCTGGAAAAAGCCAAAATTTATTGGTGGGACAAAAGCCCCAAAACTAGGGACACATTTTAAACATTGCTTGTATAATCTGGGAAAGTTGTTAGAATAAAATGCTGTTTTACTGTCATATGTTTCACTGCCAAGGCTTGAACCCAGGACCTTGAGCTCTACAGTCAGAGCAAAATACCACTATGCCATATCAGCTGTTTCGTGAAAGACACATAGACTGAAACTTAAATGGCTGTCATTTAGTGAATTCAGTTCTTACCATAGCTCTCAGCTTCTTAGCACAAAACACCTAGACAAAGCCAATAATGGTGGAATACAGCTCCCCAAACATATTCAGTGAATTCAATTCTCACCATAGCTCTCAACCTGTTAGAACAAAAAAACCTGGACAAAGCCAACAATGATCTTATAAACAGAAAATTGCTAGAATAAAAGGTTTTGTGTTAGCATGCACTTTCTGAAGAATATGAAGTCTGAAATTCAAATGCCTGTCATTATTTTCTAGAAAACCACAGATTTTATGAGGAACAGAACAGTGATATGAAGCAGAAATTTCACAAGTGGTGGTGGGTAGGAAGTTCAACCTCTTGCTACCTGCTTCCAAGGTACAGGGTTTTAGTCTACCCACCACCAGGTATAGTTCCTGAGTTCTTCTAGTCACTGGGGCATTAAACACACACCCTACCTGAGCTCAATTCCCTTCTTGCAGCAGGTCGATTCCACTTACATCCTACCCTTCCTGTAGCAGCTCAGTTCCATTCCACTTACATCCTAAATGCATTTCAAAAGCCCTGCAAGAAAGCAGCAAGGTCCTTGTCCCTGTGAGAGCAGGCTCAAGCCTGCAGATGTTGAAGTGTATGCAGTTATAACTGCATAGAATTCTGGGATCTCTGTACAGAGAATGGCTGTCTTCCTATCCGGACTTGTTCACAAGCAGTCCAGATTCCTGTGTGCATGTGAGATATTCCAGGAATGCGAAGTCTGGGAAGCGCATTTGTTTTTTATTTCTTTGCTTTGTTTTTTATTTCTTTTCTTTTTTTCATTTCCTTTTTTTTTCTTTTAAGTTTTTTTTTTTTATTTTCTTGGAGGGTTGCAGTCCTGCAGTCCAATAGCACAAGCTGCCCCTGGTTTAGCTAGATTTCACATTAAATTAATGGAGTACCTCACAATTTCTATAAGTGCTACACAAGAGACAACAATTTCCTACTTAGTTCCACAATAGCCTTTATTGTAAAGTATGTCTTAAATTAAACATGCTTACACTTTTGCAGTTTGAAGTTTCACATTTCTTTTTTTTTTTTGCCTGTTATGTTGGTCTACATTGTCATTAAACAATACCTTGACTTTCTTGATGTAGGTAAGTATATTCTTATTGTTTGTTTGTGTGATGTTTGTCTTATATTTGTGCCATTAAACCATTTGTTGCAAAGTATATATTGTTTGGACTGGTTCTTAGCTGAAAAGGCTTTGACATCAGACCCACTTGACAGATAAACAAATAGAAAAAGTCAAAATTTGTAATGGAATTTATTTTCATTTGTTAACTGAGTAAATTAAGTGGTCATAAACACTGGACAGTTTTCAAGTAAGACTGTGGCCAAACAGCAGCAACAAACATACTGCAACATAAACAAGAATAAATGATGATAATGCACAGTAGGGAACAGGATACAAACATAGTTATTAGCTCAGTATTTCGGTTAACCAAGCATAAATTCATAAATTACATGCACAGATTCACAGAGGTAGAGCAAAAAGAAGATAATGACAACAATGATGATGATAAAAGTGAAGATTGCGATGATAGTAATGATGATAATTACAACTATCTGTCAATATATTGCCCGATATAAAATGTTTAATGAATTATATCAGCAGCTGTGGAATGAGTTTCTGAGTCACGAACATATGGCAAAGCCACAAGTCCTATAAAAGAATACATATATAGAGTGGGGTATTTACAGATGAAGCTTAGTCTGTCTTAAGTATTGTTGGGCTAGAGATTATGATTATATGTTTTGTGAAGTAATCACATTTTTTGTGGGATATACGCACACACATATAGATGTATATATATATATATATATATATATATATATATATATATATATATATATTGCACAAACACTGAAACAGAAATGATTGATGACAATATTTTGAAAAATAGATAATTAAATTATGTTTTTGATCCAATAAGAACTCCCCCACTTCCACCCCCCTACATCCTTGACCACATTAAGACCAGATTTATCTGAATAATGGTAATGTTATGGAAAGGACATTTCTAAGTTAAGGTGCGGGGTTAGTGTTAGCTTATCTTAGTGTGGCTGGGGGGCTTTAGTCAGGGACCATTACTCCACCAAGACACCCAACATTTTAATATTATGAAGACACAAAACAAACTTGGAAAATAACAAAAAAGTATGAACACGACCTGGATACACTCCAAAAAGAATTATTTATTCACAAGTAAAGTAAGCGCTTTTGTGCAGGATAGTACCTGTACTTCTTCAGACAAGACAAGACAATACTGAATGCAAGACCTTATATACACTCTCCTAGAATTTAAATCTAATGAGCTCTGTCACATGGTCAGTTAAACATTAATTACATTAAATAAAATACCTAGCTTGGAATAATATAAGAAACTCATTAGAAAATACATTGAAAAATACATTTCAAAATACCTCAGTAGTGTACATTAGAAGTATATTGGAAAAGTAGCTACTAACACCTGGTAAAAATGTTAAATAACACTTATAATATTTATTTATTTATATTTATTTATTTATTTATTTCAGTTTAGTGACCGGGGAATTCCACTAGGCCTAAGAGTGCCTATTTTCAGTGGAGGCCCGGGGAGAAAAGCTCCAATATAACATAAACAGTAAAGATACAAAAGTAATTAAGTTGCATAATAAAATTCAGTTTACAAGTATGTACATTCCATATCAGGCTTGGTTGACAAAAATAATTTTGGTGTATCTTGATGGCTGTACTGTACAGATTCATTTGAGAATATATCTTCATTACAATTAAAGTGTAGAAACATTATACATAACAATCAATTAAAGTAAGGAAACACTTTACATGCATTCATTTGACATAAGAAGCTATTTACAATATTTACAAGGTAGATATAGTGTCTTGAGAAGCAATTGCAGAGAGCTTGAGTCAGCTCAGGGAGATAGTTGTTGGGTTATTAGTGAGATTAGGAACCTAGGAGCAACACCTCCTTAGGGCATTTGTTAGAAAGAATTAGACAGGGTGAAAGCAGGTGCATTTTCATTTGGAGTACAAGTAAGTGAAAAGCTGGGTTTTAAAGTTTTCTGAGTTAGTTATTGTCTTAAGAGTGGATGGGAGAGAATGCAATTTCTTGCCTAGCAAGAAAGAGAGGAGAAGTTGGCTAGCAGGTCATTTTGGTTTGTGGATAGTAATTACGTTTTGATGTTCAGATCTGAGAGGTCTATTGGGGATGTAGGGGGGAAGGATGTTTGTCAGAGCTGGACATTTATTTGGCTGAAATACAAGTCTGTGTGCTGTGGTAAGTTGGAGGTAGTCTAGGTAATTAGGGGGTTCTAGCCAGAGAATTAAGGGTATGGCAGTGATGGGTAGAATTTTTGAATCTGGAGGCAAATTTGGAGATCTTGTTATAGCAGTTTTCCAATTTAGAGGTGTTGGTAGCAGTCAGATTAGTTAGAAGAGGGGCTCCATATAACAGGGATGGGAGGAGGTAAGAATAGCTAAAGTATGTCTAGTAGAGTTTGAGAGAGAGAGAGAGAGAGAGAGAGAGAGAGAGAGAGAGAGATCGTTCCTATAAAACATACCTAGCATTGGGTGGGATTTTTTTATATTTTGTTGGATATGGATATCGAACTTGAGGTGTTCATCAATAGTAATGCCAAGAAGTTTTGCAACAGGAACCACTTCAATGGGAGATTTGGTATGGCTAAGGACTTTGAATGAATTTTTATCACAAGAGAAAGTCTTGGAGGGAGAGAATAGTAGAATTTTAGATTTATTTGCATTTAGAGACAGGTGGTTTTGTTGCATCCAGTTTTCAGTAGTAGAAAAAGAAGTTTGGGTTTTAGTCAGTAGTTCAGGGAGGTTTGAGGCAGAGCAGACTAATGTAGAATCGTCTGCATATTGAATAATTTTGGCATCAGGAATAGCAGAGTGAAGGTTATTGATAAAGATGTTAAAAAGCATAGGTCCAAGGATGGACCCTTGAGGGACGCCAGTTGGGGTAGGAAGAAAGGAGGAGGTGGTGCTCTTCCATTTGACTGCCTGAGATCTATCTGACAATTAGCTGGAGAACCAGGAGACTGTGTCTGGTGTGAGATGAAGGTCTGAGAGATGATAGATAAGGTGTTTATGGGAAACAGTGTTGAAAGCTTTAGAAAGGTCGAGAAGAAGTGTAGAAACTAAATGTCCTGAATAAATGCAGTAGAATCAGCAGAGAAAGAGTCCACGCCAACCAAAGTAATATCCAACCGTTTATTGAGCACTTTCGTCAGCTCCATCACCTGACTTCTTCAGAATAGGTACATCACTAAACATCAAGATATATATAGTAAAAAAGACATCACATGACAATACTCGAACGTTTGACTCAAACCACTAAACAAGCTGATTAACATCAATACAAGCTATTTCATACTTCATAATGAACACTACAAACAGATAAATATAAATATAAATACATATGCATATATTCAAAGCTTTCATAAATAGTTATAAAAACAATAAAAAGCTTTCCTAGTACTTAAATAAACCAAATACTTAATTAACCAAAAAATTAACGCAGTTTCAAAAGGCTAGTTATACTAACGCTGTCATTAAGACCGGGTGGGTTGGTGGCGTTGAATTTAATATATCACCATAATTCTTTGAAATTCAGTATGTCCTCCCATGGGCCACCCCCTGAATCTAGTGTAACTTTTTCTACAACTAAAAATTTAAAGGTGTGACCGGGTTATTGTGAAACATGTTTATATAAGGCACTATTGGGACTGGCTATTCTTATATCACGAATATGCTCGTAAACCCTATCCCTGAAACTCCTCTTGGCTTTACCAATGTAAATGCCTGCACATTGACAACAAATCGCAGCATATATCACCCCCTTCGTGATACATGAGTAATTCCCTTTTGTGTACACTTTTATTCCATTAATGGTTATCTTATCAACTGAATGAATATATATATATATATATATATATATATATATATATATATATATATATATATATATATATACACTGTGCACAAAAACCACAAGCATGAGTACCCCTACCTTGCCGAACCCTGACATTGTTGGTACTCTGCAATAGCTCCTTAAAGGTTTTACCCTTTCTAAAAATTATGCTATGTCCTATCTTGTCAATAATATCCCCTTGACTACTAAATATAGTCCAATTCTTCTCACTACATCAATGATGGCAGTGTGGTCAGTGGAAAAATTTGTTACAAAAGAGTACCTGAAAAATCTTACATGTTCCTGTTTATTCACCTCATTGTGAATATATAAATTACCTTGACTGCTCTGAGGGCAAAAAGTCTCACTCAAGAGTGGACTAAATACCCCTAATGCCCTCTTGTTAGTTACTTCCTCCAAGGCCCTGTTAATCAATTTAATCAGGTAATCCCTTGCTAGTAACATTGCTTCCAAAATTTTACACTGGACTTGATAGTCCATCTCCCTAGTTACCATACGTGTAATTCGAACAAATTATCCTTTTACGAGACCCTTCTTGACATGCTCTGGATGGCAACTAGTATAATGTAATAAACAATTACTGTATGTGGGCTTTCTATATAAATTACTAACCAAACCCTTGTTATCAGACCCTTTACTAACAAGGACATCCAAATAATTCATATTTTCCTTATTATAGTTGTACGTAAATTTAAGAAAGCCTGTAGTTAGATTAAGGAAATCTAAAAATTCTTTCACTTCATTCTCATCTCCCTTCCATACAAAAAACAAGTCATCAATATATCTTAAATATAAATTCCATGATCCTGCAAAAATAGATGTGATGTTCACAAAAATGGGGGTGCAACATGCACCCATAACTACCTCTGTTAGTTGTTTAAAGAACTGCCCTTCAAAAAACACAAAATTGTGCTTAAGAACTAGCTCCATAAGGGTAACTAATACTCCCACATCACTGTTGCTGAACCTATTGGAGTCAAATAGGAATTCCTCAAACCATTCAAGCCCCAATGTGTGCGGAATAACGTTAAACAAATTTACCACCGTCCACTGTTAAAAAAGAAACATCATCTACTTCACCCAGTCCATTTAGTCTTTTTAAAAAATGCCACAAATCAATACAAAGATGCACCTCATCTATCAGGACAGTATTCAGCCTAAAGTCAATGTATTTACCTATGAAAAATGTTTTGGAGCCTGCCACATTAACTACAGGCCTCATGGGGGGTTAACAAGATTTTTATGAATCTTAGGGATACCGAAAATAGTCGGTACCCTAGGGTGGTTGACACTCAAAAAATTATATACCTCCATATCGATTTGGCCTTGATCCACCAAATCCTTCAAGGCCTAATCTACTTGATGATGAGAAATGTTAACAAAATTACTTGACACTTCCTCATAAAGTGTGTCATCCCATAACATTGTATTCATTCTGTTATTATAGTCAGTTTTATTCATTAAAACCATCCCTCCCCCTTTATCGGGCTTCATTACCCTCAAGGTTTTATCAGACACTAATTTGTTAAGCAACTTTCTTTCATTGACATTAAGATTCCACAAACTATCGTTGACATTCTTGTTGCTAAGAATGGCTCTAAAATCAAAATCACAAAGAGTTTCAAACAACCTTAAAACATTAGGTAAAGGTGGATTCCATGTACTACGTCTACACAAATGATTATCAGAAAACACTTCATTCCCAAACATTAACTGTAAATTAACTTTCCTCACAAAAACTTTCAAATCTAAAATCAATTTAACCAAATTGGCTCTGGCAGTTGGAACAAAATTAAAACTTTTACTAAGTATTTCTGGCAAATTCACATCCAGCGGCTGCATAGAATATTTGTGTATAACAAAATCACCTTTCATGTTACTGTGAGCTGTATAACCACTTACATAAAAATCATTTACATTACTGTTAATGTCATCAAAACATTCTGAATCAGTACCTAATATAATGTCCATCGGCTCACCATTAGGTATGCCAAGATGGTAATCTAGTTCCACCTGTTGTTCCATCTCTCTCCATTCCAAGAAGTATCTCCTCGCTGATACCTCCCCCGCTGCAGATTCCATTGAGGCATGTATTGTGGTCTTCCTGTTTGATTCCGTATCATTTCAGATCTGCATGGCAGATCCCACCCTAAAGGGGTTTCATTGGCCGGTCGCTCTTCCTCCAGAAACCTACCCTTGACCTCCTATTGGATCATTGGTAATCTGTACACTTTTGATAGGTGGGGGTTTCGTATAGGCGGTACCAGCATGATATGCTGCTGTGTCTCTTTGTAACTTTTTCCCTTTTCTGAGTTGAATGTCTGCAGTAGTTCTATCAGTCTTACTCAGAATGGCTTTGTATGTCGAAATAGATGATTCAAAAAGTAGATCATCATGTAAAGTTTTATCAAGATCACTCAGCTCTATATATAGTATATCTATAACCTTTTGATTATGTTTCATGAGCACCTCCAACAATTCCATACCTTGTTTGTCAAAGAGTGCTAACAATTCACAATGTAAAATTGAATCGTTAATAAGACCATTAGGGAACTTCCAGCTCCATAACCCTTTAGGGACCAATTTATATTTTATACACTCCCTAAAATATGTGTTCTCAACTTGGAGCTTTCTTACCTTGACCAGCTTATTTTCAAAAGCTGTCAAAGTTTGCTGAAAAGTACCCTTTTCAGTACTGTTGTTGTTGTTACAAATAAAAGAAATGTCTCTATTAAACCATGAAGCAAAAGATAAGTTCTCACTGCCGGAGAAAAGTCCACCACAATACTCATTTGGTGTTTTGAAAAAGCACAATATTGTTCCCCTGTCCAGGTGGAATATCAGTGTCCAATGAAGTATTGTTGTTCCCAAAACCTTGAGAACCATTGGTCACCTCTTTAGTAATTTGTTGCAACAACAGTCAAAAGTCCAATATTGCCCACCGGGTCATTACCCAACACAATGGTGCGTGAACTGGCACTCATACTGATACCATGACCTAGGCACATCACAAGCTCAGAACCACAAAGACCAACCAGGTAAATGCAGCAGAACCAGCAGAGAAAGAGTCCATGCCAACCAAAGTAATATCCAACTGTTTATTGAGCGCTTTTGTCAGCTGCGTCACCTGACTTCTTCAGAATAGGTACATCATTAAACATCAAGATATATATATATATATATAGTAAAAAAGACATCACATGACAATACATGAAGTCTGTAACTCAATGTGACTCATCGGCATAGTGTATATAGTTATTTTCCCCATCTTATTTCTCCCAATATACTATTATTTTACTAGCAAAGATTGTTACTACTCACCATCATATTGGCAAACTTACAAGGTTCCTGTATCATGTTCTTCAACTAATTTATTTTACAGCTAAACTACTTCTCAGCTTTATCTAGTCATCACTATTCTTCACTAGTATATTCTTTTTAGATAATCCATATCTGATCATCTACTGCAGCTGCATTGTCTCATTCTATTTAATTTCATTTAATATTTCAAATAATGTATCGTGTTATTTTCTTGTTTCCTGTATATTATAATCTGTTATGTTATGCAGCATATCATGTAGCTATTTGCTGCCTTTAGTATTAGTGTGAAGAATTCATTTATTAACATTTCTGTTTGATAACACTATCTGTTTACTTATACATATTATAAACAACTAGCAGATCTTTTTTCTGTCACTGTCCACCAGATAAGGGTTCTAATGACTGAATGGACTTTCCTGGCAATCAAATGGAAATAAATAAATAAATAAATAAATAAATAATAAACAGCTATTTGGTCTTGAGAACTTCACCTCCCAAGCTTTACTACTGAGTAAAAATTCTAAAAATAATTTCTTGAAATTATTTTTCAAACACATTAGGAAAGTGTTTATGATTATTGACCAAGTACTAATCCTTTCTATTTTATTTAATTTTAAAATTGTTCATATTGTTATTTAAAATCAACTTTTTCCCTTGTAAAAAAAACATTTCCTTTACAAATGTCATTCCTTACAGATGCATGTGCTTACTGTGGTAAGATGTGGCTTAGTAAATCAAGATAGACTCAAACAAGGTGGGTGATCCAGTGGTTTAGATCCGTAGATTTGTAGGATGGGGGTTAATGTATTGTGTAGGATTCAGAAACAATCTACATGTTATACAAGGCATAATTGTGTAAATCTCAGATGCATGCGGTATATTTGTAATTCAAAGTCAAGAGTGATTGCGCTTTTTTTTAAAAGTATATGGTTCTTGCAAAGGGGAAGGTAACATATGGTCAGTATATTACTGATCATTGCTGAGTGAGTAACAAATCACTGAGAACCCTATGCAACATTTATTGACTGCATGTGACACCTCATGGAATGCGTGGTTCACTTGATCATTTGCAAAGTAAGGTATGTGTTGCTTTAACTATTTTGGCCATAGGTACTTTCCAGTGTCCAGTTAGGAATGTTCTGGGAAATGCCTTGGACGTCTAACTAATGAATACTGTATAAGCTGTTTGATGTACTGATTGAATTTATCAATGATCATATCCATTTTCCTAAGACACAACAGTAGTGAGACATCACTGTGTATGGCCTTAATGACACTGCATTCCTCCTGTTAATCCTGAGTGCAAGTATACAGGGATGTTTTAGTTAGGGCACCAAGTGGTCCCAACAGAGATGTTTACATTAGCACACAGAGCTATCAACTTATTTAGTCTGCAGACTGATGGTCTCATAACAGATATGCTTGTTCAGTACATTAGCAGTGTTCACAATGCCAATCTATGACACATCTGTGACCTCAACTGCTACTTTCAATATGATTTTTCAAGCAGCGCCTAGCTGCATGTTTGCACTGCTCAAGTCCTATGTCAGATATTTTGGTCATTATTTCTTTAACTTACCTTAAAAACCAGAGTAGTGTGTATAGCAGGTCATCAGAATGTATATAGGGGTAGTGTGTTCTCTAGGAACAGCAAGTAGGTTAGAATTCATTACTGTAGTCATTATGTTTTTCACTTTTGTCACAATCACACATCAGACGTGTATAGGTATTTATATTTTGGAGTGTAGAGGTAAGGAGGCATGCTGGTAATATATATCTGAGGGGAACAGGTTGAAATATGTCACTGTTTTCTAATTTATTCTTTCAGCTTTGTTTTGTACAAATCTGAAATTGCCAGGGAATTGTTATGGCTAGGCTTGTATAGGCCCTAGGGCTGATAGCCTAGTACCAACCTATGAACCTATAAACCTATGAACCTATGAATGCACAGAAAGTAGCCATGCTTTGTGGGCAGGGGTTAGGAGGTATGTTGTACATGTGTATAACAGCAGCCACTTGAAATATGTGACTGCCAACATTTGTGCCTTTACTTCCATTCCAATCTAACATCAGAGGAATACACAGACTGTGACTGTATTTTTTGAGGGGGGCAGGTTAGAGAGGCAGGCACTATTTCCAAATATAATTCACGTGTCCTAATGAACATTTGTCTTCTGGATTTATTGCAAACTCCTATGTTGCCAGCTTTGAGCATTTAAGCCTTGGCTACAGATTATTTCTTCATTGAAACAAAAAAAAAAAAAGACTGAATTCCTTTGCTTACTCATATTTTTTCAGGTCATCTTTAGACAAAAAGGTTGTTTGACAAAACTGTAAAATGTACTTCAGAACATCTAGAACACCATGGTTTCTGGAGGACAAGCAGCCTCTGACCCCTGGCTTAATTCAGCTTTTTTTTCCACTGTTAGTACCAGGCAGTCTTTGCCAGTGGTAACATGTTAAGAAGATACAGGGAAAATAAAGATGAAGAGAAAGACAAAAATGGGAGGAAAGAATAACAAAAAGTAACCTAAAGTATGTGATGAGGCCAGGGAAGAGGAGTGCAAGGGCATGGGTATGTGATGAGGCCAGGGAAGAGGAGTGCAAGGGCATGGGTATGTGATGAGGCCAGGGAAGAGGAGTGCAAGGGCATGGGTATGTGATGAGGCCAGGGAAGAGGAGTGCAAGGGCATGGGTATGTGATGAGGCCAGGGAAGAGGAGTGCAAGGGCATGGGTATGTGATGAGGCCAGGGAAGAGGAGTGCAAGGGCATGGGTATGTGATGAGGCCAGGGAAGAGGAGTGCAAGGGCATGGGTATGTGATGAGGCCAGGGAAGAGGAGTGCAAGGGCATGGGTATGTGATGAGGCCAGGGAAGAGGAGTGCAAGGGCATGGGTACTGGATAATGTGCACAAGGAGAAACAGTAGCTAGCCATGGGGAGGGGGCACCATGGAGCCATTCATCTAGGGTACCACTTCATCTAACACAGCCCTGGCAGCAGCACATAGCTTTTTTAGTCCTCCTACTGATAAAATGGATGATAACTAGTGATGATGACATTATCATACTAGCACATTACTGCACATTTGTATCTTGCACACCAAAACATGCATTTTATGTAAGATTCATTGAACAGATCCAGGACGCTTTTGTCACACCTGAACCAGTTGTCCAACTGCCAAGGGGAAATGGCTGTTCATTGATTTAACTAGTAGCCTAACTAGCTCCCAGTATGGTGTCCCACCCCTCAGAACGACAGGTGACCTGTCATTAGAAGTAGTTGTTTTGTTCTTTATACGGGTGTTCTTCGAACTGTGGGGTTCTTTAGAAAACTATCCAGCCAAATAAAACAATGTAAACTGGAGGAATGGAGTTCTGAGCCTCAAAAAAAGAAAGAAAATTCAAACCTTTTATATGTTAATAGAAACAAAACATGTTTTTTAAATGATTGTAAATGGGGGTGTAACATTACATGCTGACCTTGAATATCTGTATATGTAGTATATATCGGCAGCATCCTCAGGATGCATTACATTACTAGATCAGGGAATTCAGGAAGCAGTACCAAGTAAAGAGGATGTTGCCTTACATATGATATGAATCAGATGCATGCAACTTAAAGAAGGAAAGACCTGCAGGTCAGTTTAAGTTAATATATAAATAAAAAATAGATTTTGTTACAGGATAAATCCAATATAATAATTAATCTAAATGAATTAGTATATGTTTTTCTTCAATCCAAACAAGATACTAAAGGCAAATTAAAAAGGTAAAATGTGGATTATTTAACCAAGTGAAATGTGATATATGATGCTTGACTTCTGAAAATGTACGAGTTTCACTACAATTAAAACTGAGTGACTCAAATTAACTTGCTGAACAGGCCTTGAAATATTTATCAGACACTTACCCTCCAGGGTTATTAGTAATACACAGATGCAAGGCTTGGATTAGACAAAAGCAAGGAGCATGCATTTATACCCCTTCCACTGGTAGATGAAATCTTAGTCATCAAATAAACATTGCAAAAAACACAAAATCCCTCAGCACTGAATAAAGTAACCAACGAAGAACTCCAAGTAATAGAAAAGCAAAAAGACACGTTGGTCACACACAGCAGGCAACTTTAATCCAAAAATAGTAAGCGCTTTCACAGAATCCTTCCGCTTCATCAGACTAACAGTGAATGCAAAGAACATCACATTTAAAAGTTTCACTATATCAAATTAGCCAGTCAACAGTTATGCTAATAATTAGAGCCCTATTAACAGTAAAAAGGACATAGTTGCAATACCTAATATAAAATAAAATAAAAAATAACTACATTCATATCAAGTAGGCGAACATATAGAACATTTACATACATTATATGCAAGATGCTTTATAAATAAAAAACAATAGCATAAATATAAAAAAAAATATATATAAAATATTAATATAAAATCAATCAATTAAAACACAGTAGAACCGTTTATAAAATGAATTTCAATGCTTAAGGGCCCTGGCTTTAAGAAAGGGTTTAAGGGATACTTTATTATTTAGGCCTGGTGGCCTATCAGCTTGGAATTTCAGTATCCATTCCTGTTCTGAGGCTTCAGTATTATTGCTCAGAATGTAGTTATTTTTTATTTTATATTAGGTATTGCAACTATGGCCTTTTTAGTGTTAACAGGGCTCTAATTACTAGCTAACTGTTGATTGGTTAATTTGATATAGTGAACCTTTTAAATGTGATGTTCTTTGCATTCACTGTTAGTCTGATGAAGTGGAAGGATTCTGTGAAAGCGCTTACTATTTTTGGAATAAAGTTGCCTGCTGTGTGCGACCAACGTGTCTTTTTGCTTATCAAATAAACATTGACTAGTGCTAGTGAATTCCATAAATCTTTAAAGCACTGGAAGCACGGTATTCACAATAAAAATTACTTGAATAACACATTGCTGGTTTTATTTTGTTTCTCGAATTAAAACAAGTAAAAAATATTTTAAATAATATTAATCTGATTTTTATATTTCCTGCAGCCAATGGGGAGATATTTATATATGATAAAATTTATTCTGAGTATGACGTGGTCTGCAAATCTTGCAAAAACTTTCATTTTTACATTAAATAAACCTCTGACACCCTGGAAGGCATATACAATATTATGAAAGAATTTTTGATAAATAAGTTTAAATTATGCTTCAAGTGACCTGACAAAAAAGAATTAGTCTATCTCCCAGAACATTCCAGAAATAAGATAAGCAAAGCATGAGTGACAAGAGCTCATAAAATATCTTAAAGTGCCAATTTCCATAATTGTGAATTATTTTATATTCATTACATTTACTTAGACAGCAGGAACAAACTGAAATCTTTGAAATGGTCAACACTGATATTGCTGTCCCTAGCTTATATATTTCTCGTTTCAGTCAAATTGAGTACCTTGGTAGTGAAAGACAAGAATACAAAAATAGGCTTTAAAGAAATTATTTAATATCCTTTCTCAGCATCATTTATAACTATCACATGAAATGTAAAACATATCCATTTTGCACACTACCATTGTTTTATTGGGACGCATCTGCCATTGCAGTTTATATCGTCATAAGTTTAAATTGCCTTTTCTGTTCTGACACGTCAGTTTCTAACAGATATGTTTACCCCAAAACCTGATAATGTTAGACTATTATGTCCCATAGACAGTCTGCTTATTCCCTGATGAACAGCAAAAAGGTATATATAAATCCAGAATAAACTTACTGATATTTTTCACAATCCTCCTGTGACTTAAATGTATAAAACCTTAAAGAGAACTGATCACATTACATAAGAATATTATTCTTGGGCACAGTCCAGGTATTTCCCTTGACAGAGCATTCATGAAATGTGCTCTGCTAAGGCTCCAAAGTATGCATTTTGCTTCACAGAACTTCATAGAAGTTTTAGGTATAAGAAACTTCACAAAAGTAAATGTTGATAAGATTCTTCTTATCCAAAAAGTTTCATTGTTAACAACTATATCTGTAAATGTCATGACTATAGCATTTTTATATTTCATAACCTAGAAATAGAAAGAAACTAGAAAAATACATTTACATACAGATTGTATCAATAATGCAAACTGGTCAATATTCTCAAATATTAGCCTTGTTTGAACAATTGCACATAAAATCAGCAGTATCTTTATTAACTCATAGCCAACCATTTGTCAAGCAGTACTATGAAAAGTATATTGCACATTACTATCCACTTATTTCATGAAAAAGTGATTTATCTGGCCATAAAAAATGAACAAGGAAAAGTGATCAATAGATTGTTAGCTACCTGCCTCCAATCTGATGTGGTCACAGAAGAAACCTAATGCTGGCTACTATGACCTCACTGTCAGTCACCAGTCCCTAGTTCATCACAGAAAACTATCACCAGAAAAATGCATTGTCTGCATAAAAATAATTAAAACAGAACAAAACATGAATCAGGACTGTGATACAAATTAACACAGTTTACAGTAATAAAACAATAAACTCCCCAAGTTAACTACATTACCTGATCAAGAATAGCATAAGATATCCAATTAGGTTAAAAAATAGTAACCTCCTGATGAACATGAAAGCAAAAACCTCACAAGAAGGCAAAAAAGAAGTAAATAATACAAAAGGAAAACAATAGTTCCCATAATTTCAGAAAATAGTGCGTCTAACCTTGGACTCAAATAATGCACACACACACACACACACACACACACACACACACACACACACAACTGCAGCAAACCAACTCCTCCAGACATTATGTAAATTTAAAGTTACAGTACACAAATGTAAAACACAGCTTGAATATAAATGCACACTGAAGTAAAAATAAAATAAATCCAATTAAATAAAGAAAATAGGCTAAACCAGGTTAATAAAAGAGATAGTAGAGGAGCAAACACTGATGCATGCATACATGTGTTCTTCAGTTCTTTGGAGATGCCCCCAGAATGATTATCTTTGTGAATATTTATAGGATACAACTAGCATGTCATTAGCTTAAAAAAGTTATAGGGTAGCATTACTGCTTATATATACAAATATATATGTGTATGTGTGTATGTGTGTGTGTGTGTGTGTGTGTGTGTGTGTGTGTGTGTGTGTGTGTGTGTGTGTGTGTGTGTGTGTGTATGTGTGTGTGTGTGTGTGTGTGTGTGTGTGTGTGTGTGTGTGTGTGTGTGTGTGTGTATCTATAATCTATGTCAAAACCTTGATATACCATAATGTCAACTCCCATAACAGCAAGACGACTTCAGCAAAAATTTAAATGAATGAACTCCTGGAATGGCATATTTCGCCTCTGGGAAACTAACCACTTGGCCACCAATAATTAAAACAAAAACCAAAGCAAATGAAACCCACCAAAGTTGGGTTCTTTGCACACCACATCCCCCTAACTAAATATACCAACTCCAAGAATGCACTACAGTGGAAAAAAGGGCAAAGTTCACCATGGTGGCCAAATGGCTCGTTTCCATCAGGCAAAATGCACTGTTCCGGGAGTTCTTTCATTTAAATCTTAGCTGAAGTCATCTCGCTGTTATGCGAGTCGATGTTCTGTAATTTGAGGTTTTAAAGGGAATCAGTGTGTGTGTGTGTGTGTGTGTGTGTGTGTGTGTGTGTGTGTGTGTGTGTGTGTGTGTGTGTGTGCGCCTTTCATTTCATGGAGTTGCCACCAGAATGATTGCTGTTATGAATACTTCTTATGGCTGTATTACTTGGAAAGGAGTATACAAGTTTGTGAGGCATTGGGCTAGTGATATGCAAGTCTCCTCATCTGCACTCACACACAAGCCAGAACTCAGTAAAGGCGTTGTGGGGTATCAACACGTATTTGTAATCTGGACTATGCAGCATCACTCAAACGTTTGACAAGATGGCACCTTAAATAAGTATCCAGGAAATTTCATACAAAAATATCCACGTAGTTAAAAAGTTGTACAGCTGCACAGAGTCAGTTAGTTGAAATGGGCAGAATATCTATTTCACATGAAAATACACTATAAAACATGGGTCTATATTACCAATGTGAAAAACCCTATTCCTGAATACCTAAACATCAACACCCTATACCGCGAACTGCGAAAATCCCGAATGTACTAAACCACGAAAACAAAAATATCGAACTGTCATAGTCGGTCAACTCCATCACCCACTACATACTACCTACACAAAGAAAATAAATAAACCACACACATACACTAACCAAACCCTACTTTTAACCTAACGTAAAGCACCAAAACCCTACCTCTAACCCTACACTAAACCCCACATACACAACTAACTATGCACTATCCTTAACCCCTCCCTAACCCTAAGGTCCGTAACTATCATACACGTCCCCTACACACATACACCCAAACAAAATAAATAATCCACATACATATATTTAACAAAACTCTACCTCCAACACTACACTAAACCCCACAAACACAACTATCTATGCACTATCCTTAACCCCTCCCTAACCCTAAGGTCCGTAACTACCGTACACTTCCCCTACAGACATACACCCAAACAAAATAAACAATACACATACATACACTTAAAATAACCCTACTTCTAACTCTACACTAAACCTTACATACATTACCTATCTATACACTTATCTTAACCCAAATCCTAACACTAAAGTGCCATCTATCGCACACTTACCTTATGGAGCTATACCCCAGACTGGCCAACCAAAACAAATTGACATTTCGGAATTTGCAGTTTTGTACGTTCAGAATTTCTGTACTTCTCGCAATACAGGTCGACGTCTTCGTATTTGCTCATATGGTTTTTCACGTTCGTAATATAGACCCATAAAACACATATAATGCATAAGCTAATAAATGTAAAATTCAGGCTGCAAAAGTACCAATGTGCATTTTATAAGTGCAATAAGACACCTGGGAATATGCATAGTATAGATTTGTACCAGACACACAAAGACTCTAAGGCACTGCCCCATTGTGGCAAGCCTCGTAACATTCCTCTCTATGTGGCACTATCTGTGCCATCCACACTTTCTCAAGACTTACTGCACTTCCAATATGGGACAAAAACACCTGGAAAAGCTTAGGACTTGGGCATCTGGCTTCATAAACAGCCTCAGCACTAGATACCAGGGGCAGACAGCATGGTTGTAGTTCTTGGTTCCATAAAATATACTATGTAGGTACCTGATTTAGAGAGTGATTTGTTTGCCTCTCAATTATTATACAGTGCAGTGTTGTACATGAAGCAAGTAAAATTAAAGCCTGATAAAAAGTAGTACTGTATATATATATATATATATATATATATATATATATATATATATATGTGGAGTACCACCCATCCCTAGAGTCCTACCTATATCTGTGGAGTGCCACTCATCCCTAAAGACCTACCTATGTCTGTGGAGTACCACCCATCCCAAATGTCCAACCTATATCTGTGGAGTAACACCCATCCCAAAAGTCCTACCTATATCTGTGGAGTAACACCCACCCCAAAAGCCCTACCTATATCTGTGGAGTAACACCCATCCGAAAAGTCCTACCTATATCTGTGAAGTAACACCCACTCCAAAAACCCTACCTATATCTGTGGAGTAACACCCATTCCAAAAGCCTTGCCTATATCTGTGGAGTACCACCCATTCCAAAAGTCCAACCTATATCTGTGGAGTACCAACCATTCCTAAGTCCTACCTGTATCTGTGGACTGTGGTGTACCACCAATCCCTAAGCCCTACCTATATCTGTGGAGTATCATCCATCCCTAAGCCCTACCTACATCTGTGGAGTATCACCCTCCTCAAAAGCCCTACCTATATCTGTGGAGTATCACCACACAATATACAGTTAAAAGCACCTGAGTAGTATTTGGCTTTTTGCTAAAGATGAGTCTTGAGCTGACCTGAGAAAATAAACAAAGACAATGGCTGTGTTAAACTGAGAGGGAGTGGCTTCTAGATAACTGGGCCACTTGTGGAAAAGGCATTAGTGTTAGAAGGTAGTGGGCAGATGTACTGTGACAGAAATAGCAGTGGACATCTATCACTTCTAGCTTCTTGAGCAGCTTTGAGAAGTAACCACACAACAAAAAGGCCTATATCGTTTGTATTTGTGATCTTATAAATTAATACACTAACGATTTGATTTCTCAGAGATTGATTGACAGCCACCTTGAACATGTCCCAGTGTTGCAGTCGTGTGGGCTCCTGGTGCTCTTGTTACAGATCTTCAGATTTTGTTTTGTGAGGTCTAATAATTTTGAAATTATGATCTGATGGAGAGCATGCATGCTGATATAAAACCTGCTCTGTTAAAATTTTAATAGAATTAGAGTAGTTTGCCTCTTAACCGTATCCAGTTTTGCAAACATGTCTGATTTTGCCTCATATTTATGCCCTGCCCCCAGCTAGCTTCTTTTATTTTGGTAAATCACTGAGGATTAAAATTGACATGGAGTCAAAGAGAAGGAGTAAGTTTCCAGCCCTGAATGACAAGAATATTTAGGGTCTATATTATATGAATGGATGTTCATATAATCGAACACTCTAATGAGTGAAAATCCCGGAAATCAAAAATGATATTGTGGGGGGGCTATGCCCCCATACCCCCTGCTAAATATATATTCCAACTCCGAGATTGCACTACAGTGAGGAAAGGGCAAATACTCCATTCTTCACTATACTGCGTTCCCATGTAACACATCTCTGTTTCTGGGATTTTCGCCCTTTAGAGCATTTGATTATATGAACTTTCGTTCATATAATATAGACCCAATATTTATACAGATTAAGTAAACTTAAAGGCCTCCCATGGTTTGGGAGCATAGATTTCTAAAGCAATTTTTAAATAATTTAGTTGAAGACAGGGATAAATTCTGTGGGTGTGGTACAAGCAAGACTGGAATTCTGCATATGCTCTGGGAATGTGTTCCTATTGGAAAATTTGTGGTGTCTGTATAGTAGAATAGGAATTACATTTTGGTAATAAGGTATCTTCGGCATGAGATTGTTGTTTGCTGGGTTTTGGAGTAGAGGATTTAGTGTGGACAGAGACTGAAAGAGTGCAGTAATTGTGCTAGGGGGTTGGATTCACAGTTTTATTGCTTAAAGTTGGAAGTCAACACCAAGATAGAGCTTCAATGGTATGAAGGTTAGTAATATCAGATCCTACCGTTGCGTTCTATGGGTTCAAGAAAGTAAAGAAAAAAGTACAGAATTATGAAAGCGTGGCATAAAATTAAGATATTTTATCAAATAAAAGAACAGCTAAGCCTAGCTTTTTGGTAGGGGCATGAGAATATACTTTGCTGGAGTTTTAAATATTTTACATGGTGGCACATTTTTTGGGTACTTACGTATTATCGCAACCACAGCTTTTCTGCACTGACAGCATTCTCGGCAACATTCCGTTCTTAACTGAAACATCGTGCTGCCAAGAATGCTGTCAATGCTGACAATTTCATGGTTGCGATACGGAGCAGCGATCAATTATACCCTAACTCTCCTGAAGGCAACGGAGAAATGATGGCCTTAAGTTTCTGAAAAGGGCTGACAGACATTTACTGCTCAGAATGTCTGGTTGCGTTATGGTGCACTGATCAATACTCACCATCAACATCAAAATAACTTTCTAACAATAAATACACTACTGAACAGGAATGCTGAATTCATCTGGCATGAAGCACAAACAGCCAACAAAAAGGACTGCTTTGAATCAATTTTAATAACTGCGAAAGGAGTCCGATTTCCACCACAAGAAATGCATTACGAGATGTTTTATTTCTGTTCTTTAATGTTTACAATTCATGAAAAGAATTAAAAACTGTTACACTTTTGTACTGTTTTTTTAATGCCTTACTTCTCTAACAAAAATGCCTTTCCTAAACGAAGCGCAGTCAGCTGAGAAAAGCTTAGTAAAGTGCGGTTGCATAACAGCCAACCAACGATGTGTTATTAAGTGTGGTTGCGATACTACTTTGTAAAAAATTGATGCAATTCTGCTGCTTAAACTTTCAACGTGAAGAGGAATTTCATGGATTTTTTTTTTTAAAAAAGTAGTGTCAATACTGCACTTAATAACACTACACTAGATGACTATGAATGTTTTATCTCAAACACAGCTTTTCTGCACTGACAGCATTTTCGGCAACATTCCATTCTAATGTGAAATGTCATGCTGCCGAGAATGCTGTCAATGCAGAAAATCTGTGGTTGCGATAATATGTTAGTACCATTTTTTTGTTTAGCATTCAGAAAATGTATATGCTAAAAGAATGATCAGCCATCATTGCTTTCTGCATGCAAGATACTTCTAATATCTGCTATATTTAATGAAGTTTTCTATTTATAACTTGTATAGTTGTATTTGTCTATATCATGCTTTTAGTAGATTTGCAATAATTGACGGATGTCAAAAGTTATCATTTTTGTTAATTATGTTATATTCTTTATCTTCAAAGAAAAAAGAATTAAAAAAAATCACTGAGGATTACAGTCAGTCAATAATCCCAGTTATTAGTGATTTATAATTCTTATTGTTCAGATAATGCATGCCAATGCAATGCCTATTCTTGTGTTAATTGTTTATGTAAATTAGAATTGTCTGGCACTTGAGGCTCTGAGATGTTAATGAACTGTTTCCTGTAGTCAAAAGTACAGTGACTGAATCTTTCCATCTCCATCAGCCTACTGTATGACTTTGAGCAAGTCAATTAACCAGACAGTGGTCTTGGATTACCCCTGAAAAAGAAAAGGGACACATTGTCCTGGGGGTTCCCCTGGGTAAGGAATGTATAAAATAATATTTAAAATGTGTCCCTTTGGCAGCCTTTGTCTCCCCATTATTTTTGGCATTGTTTAGAATTCTTATGCAAAGAAGATGAAATATATTTTGGTTGCTTGTAAAACAGGTGGGTTTCTGACAAATTCCTGTAGATTGACATCACTAAATAATGACAGGATTGTGAGTTTCAAAATTTGTGTCCTTCAGAAAGCTTGCTAAGGCAGATCATGTTATAATAGCAACTTTATAAGAGAAATATTTGAAATCTATTCCTGAGTTTCAGTCTTTGGGCCTGATTTCTCAGCTGAGAAGTTGAGAGGGCAAAGGGAAGTTGCAATGGCAGCAGTGAGCTGAGATACATTTCTGAACCATTATTTATGAATTTATTCCTTCACTTGATCTCAAGCAAATATTTGATGTGTGCAGTCATACAGATGGATGTAAAATTGTGTGTGTGCGTGCATTCATCTATGCATGTGTTCATACCCTTTGTGGTGGCATATCCTGCAGTTCTCATATTGAGGGTTCGGTCTACCATTCTTCACTCCACTATTAGATATTACAACTGCAACTTTGTAAAACCTTTAGAAACTGGAACTGTTGAGGGGAACATGGGTTTTTTCTCTTCCCAAAGGTTTTATGAACATAAAGCTGTACTTTTTTTTATATTGGGGTTATGTGAGTGTTACTCACAATAAGTAGATGTGTAGGGGGTCTTCCTCCCTGCAAAACTAATGTATCATAATGCTGTTTAGCTCTAGTTGACTCACTAATTTCTTGAAGTGACTAATGTAGAGTTATTTTACTGAGTCATGCAACTTAAATTCATACCGATTATTAAGGTAAAAATATGGATGCAGCATTGTAGGACAGACACAAAATGAAAGAATTAACACATAAAATAACACCATAAGTGAATACTGCGTTAACTGCCCTGAAGGGCCATTTAAAGCCTAGCCAATAACCTGAGATCAGAATCAAACTTTGTACTTTATATTTATGAGGTTAAAGACCTTGACCATTATGCCAAATCCACCCCCACTGAATGCCATCCTAGTCTGAAGTTAATGAAATTTTCAAAGATGGGTGTAGAAAAAGCAGTTAACATCTACTTTTGCTAAGGGCTCAAAGCACAAACCTTAAAATAAGTAAGTCTTTAGTCATCATAAAAGTGCCATAACAAGGGATAATCTTGGTTCTTAGAGACTGCAGGATTGAAACTTTCATTATAATCATGAGATAGCCAATAAAGCATACAACAAATACTGCCAGATCAGAAGTAGATGTTATTAAAAATGCAGGCAATATCTAAGTAAACAGAAAAATAGGGAACCCAACAAGTCAAAGCAGTCTGTGAGCTATATAAGTTTATGTAAAATCCAGTAATTGAATAATTGCAAGAACCAAGTGTATATTATGTCACCACCCTTGGAGAAAATGTCATTATAAAAAATACAAAATCCACCAAGCTGTTTAACCACCTCAGTTTATTCCAAGTACATCTGGTACCTTGGCCATTCGCCTTCTCAGGATATGTAACCACCAACTAAAGGTAGGTTTTATACTAGCTGTACTCAGTTAATTGACAATTACTTAAACCATTATATAAGCAATATTAACTCATTTTAAAATTCTTACTTATAGAAGCTTTACATAATATCTTAAATAACATATTTCATACTACACAAAACACGTTAATTTCACCAAAGTCAAAAAGTTAAAAAGTTTAATTGACTTCCAAATATAAACCCATAGGTTGTAATGTTTTGCAATTTAATATCATTTTACTTTTCAATTCATTTAATTTACTGATGAAATCACCCCCTCTAAGTAAATAAGGTTGGGCAAAGACACTAAGGAAAAAACAAGTATCTAGAACTTGATGAACCTTATGAAAATGTTCTGCCACAGGACTTTTTAAATCACATTTTCTAATGTCCCTCAAATGTTCAAAAATATGGATCCTTACTTTCCACTTAGTCTGCCCCACATACCACCTTATGGATTTGCAAACACACCCAATAATATATACCACCCACATGATTCACAATAAAATCACTCCCTAAAAATAAATTTCCTCCCATTAATTTTGATTCCAGTTAAATTCTTAATATTAGAACAACCCTTACAGTGTTCACATGCGAAGGAACCCCTTTCTTCTCAAAGCTATTATAGATTGTCTATGCCTAAAATTCAAAATCTCGTTTAAATTATTATATCTTTTTCTTCTTTTTCTTCAGCTGTTCCCATTAGGGGTCGCCACAGTGGATTATCTGTTTCCATTTCTTTTCGTCCTCTGCATCTTGCTCTGTCACACCAACCACCTGCATGTACTCTCTCATCACATCCATAAACCTTATCCTTAGGCCTTCCTCTTTTCCTCTTACCTGGCAGCTCCATCCTTAGCATACTTTGCCCAATATACCCAGCATCCCTCCTCAGCACATGTCCAACCAGCGCAATCTCACCTCTCTAACTTTGTCTCCAAACCGTCCAACTGAGCTGACGCTCTAATATACTCATTCTTAATCCTGTCCATCCTCATCAAACCCAGTGCAAATCTTAACATCTTTAACTCTGCCACGTCCAGCTCTGACTCCTGCCTTTTTGTCAATGCTACCGTCTCCAGCCTATATAACATAGCTGGTCTCACTACCCTCTTGTAGTCCTTCCCTTTCACTTTGACTGGTACCCGTCTATCACAAATCACTCCTGACACTCTTATCCACCCACTCCACCCTCCCTGTGCTCTCTTCTTCACCTCTTTTCCACACTCACCATTACTCTCAATTGTTAATCCCAAGTATTTAAACTCATCCACCTTCGCCAGCTCTTCTCCCTGCATCCTTACCATTCATCTGTCCTTCCTCTCATTCGCACACATATATTCTGTCTTAGTCCTGCTGACCTTCATTCCTCTCCTCTTTAGAGCGTATCTCCATCTCTCCAGGGTCTCCTTAACCTGGTCCCTACTCTCACTACAGATCACAATATCATCTGCAAACATCATAGTCCACTGGGGCTCCTGTCTGATCTCGTCTGTCAACCTGTCCATCACCATCTCAAATAAGAAAGGGCTCAGAACTGATCCTTGATGTAATCCCACCTCCACCTTAAACACATCAGTCACTCCCACCACAGACCTCACCATTGTCACACTACCCTCGTACATATCCTGTACCACACTTACATACTTCTCTGCCACTCCAGACTTCGTCATACAATACCACAACTCCTGTCTAGGCACCGTGTCGTATGCTTTCTCTAAGTTCACAAAGACACAATGCAACTCTTTCTGACCTTCTCTATATTTCTCCATCACCAATCTCATGAAACCATACTGCTGATCACTAATCATCACCTCCCTTCTTAACCTAGCTTCCACTACTCTTTCCCATAACTTCATGCTGTGACTGATCAGTTTTATCCCTCTGTAGTTACTACAGCTCTGCACATCACCCTTATTCTTAAAAATTGGTACCAAAGCACTTTTTTGCCACTCCTCAGGCATCCTCTAACTTTCCAAGATTTCATTAAACAATCTGGTTAAAAACTCCACTGCCATTTTTCCTAAGCACCTCCATGCTTCCACTGTTATGTCATCTGGACCAACAGCCTTTCCATTATTCATCCTCTTTATAGCTGTTCTTACTTCCTCCTTGCTAATCCCTTACACTTCCTGATTCACTATCACCACATTATCCAACATTCTCTCTTTCATTCCCTTCATAAATCAGCCCCTCAAAGTACTCTTTCCATCTGCTCAACACACTCTCCTCGCTTGTGAGTATGTTTCCCTCATTATCCTTTATCACCCTTACCTGCTGTACATCTTTCCCAGCTCAGTCCCTCTGTCTAGCCAATTGGTACAGGTCCTTTTCTCCCTTTTTAGTGACCAACCTCTCATACAACTCTCCATACGCCTTATCCTTAGCCTTCGCCACCTCTCTCTTTGTCATGTCCTCATCTCCTTACACTCCTGGCTACTTTCTTCATCTCTCTGGCAATCCCACTTCTTCTTTGCCAACCTCTTCCCCTGTATGCTTTTCTGTACTTCCTCATTCCACCACCAGGTCTCCTTGTTCTCCTTACTTTGTCCAGATGTCACACCAAACACCTTTCTAGCTGTGTCCCTTACCAGCTCTGCTGTAGTTACCCAGCTATTCAGTAAATCTTAACTACCACTCAGTGCCTGTCTCTCAATTCTTCCCTGAACTTCACCTCACAATCACCCTTTTCAACTTCTACCATTTGATCCTTGGCACTGCTCTCACATGCCTCCTCCTCTTCTTGATCACCAACATCATCCTACAGTCCACCATTCTATGTTGCCTAACTACACTTTCCCCTGTCGCCAGTTTACAATCTCCAAGCTCCTTCAGACTGTCCCTCTTGCAGAGGATATAATCCACATGTGTGCATCTTCCTCTACTCTTGTATGTTACCCTGTACTCCTCCCTCTTCCTAAAATACGTATTCACCACAGCCATGTCCATCCTTTTCACAAAACCCACTACCATCTGACCTTCTGCATTCCTCTCCTTAACACCATACCTACCCATCTCTTCCTCATCCCCTCTGTTCCCTTCACCAACATGCCCATTGAAATCCGCTCCAATCACCAGTCTCTCACCCATTGGTACACTCACCACCACTTCATCCAACTCACTCCAACATTTTTCTTTCTCATCCATCCAACTTGCAGAGTATATGCACTAACAACATTCATCACTATACCATCAATTTCCAGCTTCATAAACATCACTCTATCAGACACTCTTTTCACCTCCAAAACACTCTTGGCCTACTGTTCCTTCAGGATAACCCCTATCCCATTTCTCCTCTCATTCACACCATGATAGAACAATTTGAACCCACCTCTGATACATCTGCCTTACTCCCCTTCCATCTGGTCTCTTTCATGCAGAATATATCAACCTTCCTTCTCTCCATCATATGAGCTAGCTCTTCCCCTATACCAGTCATAATGTCAATATTCAAAGTTCCTACCCTCACTACCATGCTCCTAACCTTCCTCCTCTCTTCCTGCCTTTAGGCATGCCTTCCCCCTCTTCTTCTCCTTCGGCCAACAGTAGCCCAATTTCTGGCAGCACTCTGTTGGTTAACAGTATTGGTGGCGGTCATTGCTAACCTGGGCCTCGACAGATCCGGTATGGAAAATTGTATTGCGCTCCACATAACATTATTATATCTGTCATACAAAAATGTATTGTGCTTTGGAAACAATTCCCAGACTATGCCATCCTGATACACAACATGCCATAGATCTCCTACAAGATTTTCCAACATCTCCTAAAACAGTGAATATTTAGCAACAAAATAGTTTCATATCACTATAGTCCTGATATAAAGGAATCTCCCTCAATTCTTTACTCACCTTCCATTGTTTATCACCTTTCTTTCCTACAATTTCATCAAGTCTTCTTCTGAGAGTTTATTTTAGTCAGATTTGACTGTTTTACATATGCACGATCGTGTTTGATTATGACATTTGCAAATGTTGTGAACCCATGCGTAGTAAACAATGTCGATTAGGTGATTGACTGGTTGTGTGAACATCTTTTTTTTTCTCAGGAAACAATGTAGCAAACTGTTGAATTTCATTATGTTCTATGTTTATTTTAACCTTAAGGTATGATTGCACTATTCCAACTTTTCTGGATGTTTCAACGACTTTAAATTAAAGGCGTAGTTTTTACACAGAATGCTTCAACCTTCAATGAAATGGGTACTTTAAGGGGGTGAATCGAATTATTTGGTTCTTATTTGTTAGAAACAAGCACTTATTGATTCCTCGAGTCTTTTTCTTTTGTTTTTTTCATTGGTTCTGTTACTGGTCCATTCAACAATTATTTTTTAGTTTTAATGGTTTCATTGGTAGTTTTTTGAGGTGTGTACTGACACCATGTGTTTTTTTTTTTTTTGCTGGCTGGCCATGTAAGGTTATTCAATGGTTCTGAAGATGTCCCTTGACAAAACCCTTAACCTTGCATAACCGGTTTTTCTTTTTGGATTTTAACTCAGTCATTAAAATTAAAGTACTCTTCCCATTCTTGGTGTTTGAGTCATAGCATATGGCCATTTCTTTGGGTTATTGGACTTTCTATGTTACAGCACCAGTGGACTGCTTGTTTTATGGTTATATCACCATTTTAAGGCCTTGTCTTTCAGGTTGTATGTACTGATTTATAAGCGTTTATGTCTCACCCTTGACTGTGTATTGTGTCATAATTCATCATTTGTAGCGGGTGTTTGTTGTCGTTTTAAATTCAGTACCTATAATGTTATGAGAGAAAACCATGTCTAAGCTGCATTATTTCATTCTGTACTCCTCTTTCACTCATTCTTGTTTTTTCTTTCCTTTTTGATTACACACTTTTGTAATATCTTTGATGTTGCTTATACCCATTTATTTTACTATTATATGCAGCAGCATCTAGCCATGTGCCAGTCACCCCAGCAAGGACCACTAGCCCACCTAACCCCTCCATACCACCATCACCATCTACCCATCTGCAGGACAGCCTGCATGGTCACCTTTCCAGGCCAAACATCATTTAAAAGCGATAGGCCATCCAGTGCAGCACCAGAGGTGACGCTTTTGTTCCCACCAGGGGCAGTAGCAGTGCAAGTGACAAATTCGTGAAACATATGCATTTGACAGATGTTGTGAGGCAGTTGACTGTCCAATAGCTAGATACCTGCTTTGACCATCTACAGTACCTCCAAAAGTGGATCTTTGACTTTTGTCCCTGCCTGCACTTATTCTACTATCTGAGGCAGGTCCCAGTTTTGAAGGAGCCAAGTGTTGAATTTAAGTTCCTACTAGGATATGAGGGGGGGCAGGAAGTCACGCACTCCATCCCATTCCCCGATCACTGTGTTACCCACCATTTTATGTCAAGGCCCACCCTTATTTATGTCCAGTCCTTCCAAGCATCATGGTCTACAGTCTGTTTGTCAGAAGACTCCTTTTCTATTGTGCTTGTCCTCCCTGATTGTGTCAGCACCCACCCCCCGGCAGTCTTGTTCATCTTCTGTATGTGTGTTCATTAGCTCCAGTTCACAAGAATGATCCTCTTTCCATTCCTACAAGTCTCCTTTCAGCCTTCCC
Source organism: Protopterus annectens (assembly GCF_019279795.1). Taxonomy (NCBI): domain Eukaryota; kingdom Metazoa; phylum Chordata; order Ceratodontiformes; family Protopteridae; genus Protopterus; species Protopterus annectens. The sequence continues at coordinate 156,691,774 of NC_056731.1, forward strand.
TAACTAACCTTGATGACACACCTCTGAACTGTATTGCTTTTCTCTATTCATCCAATCTTCTCTTCCTATTATTAATTTGTATGGACTCTGCAAGTTACATAATAAGCTTTACATCATGATTTGGTTATTCACATTGACTGCATTACTTTACAACTGGCAACGGACGTATTGCACAACCTTTTTTTTTTTAGCAATTTGTGCATCTCATAGTTAGATAGGCATGCTTCTCATATATATTAAATGGGCACCTGCCCCCCCCCAAAAAAAAAAAAAAAAAATATATATATATATATATATATATATATATATATTCCTCACCTTTCCCTCTTCTGTAATAATCTTTCCTTAGATGTTTTCAGTTTGTGCATACTGTCCTATGTTCCCATTTCAAATCATTTGTCTGACAAAAGACAGACTGAAATGATGCAGTTGCCCTTTGAAATGGGTCAACTACCTTCCCTAGATTGCCACTTTTACACGTTTGAACATGCTGACACATGTTCCTGTATGATGAACACTTGCCATGAAAGTGGCATGTCTTAGTGCTGTGGTTATATTACTTCGCTACACACCCTGTTGTGGATACCAGCAGATTTCATAAAGAGCTATGACCTGCACACAGATCTTTGACTTAGTTAATCATTATTGCTCTTAGAGCTCTTCACACACAGCACGTAAACCCTGGCCAGCTCAGTGTCAGTTTTCGGCACCACATTTCTCAATCCCTAGGTGTATATCTGTATTTTTCAACAAAGTTGGTGTCTAGGGATTCAGCAAATGGGAGTTCAATGGAACACTTCTTTCCAATATTTCTGTGAATCACTTGACATGTAACTGTAATGGACAATCCTAAACTGAGAATTCTTACTTATGCCAACCTTTTTATAGTTCCTTTATCTGTTTATTTATTTATGAATTTTTCATTTATAGTTTGTATTAAATCTATATTTTGTTTGCATATTTTACCCATTTATTTTTTTTTTACTTTATAATGAGTTTCAGTTTTAAGGAATACAGAATATAAGTAGCTGACTAGATGGGTTTACCAACAGCGTTGTTTTCTTCACTATCTGTTATAACAACTACTGCCACTTACTGTCATTTCTTACATTAAAGCTGGCAGTGGCATTTCACAGATTTTTTTCCTATACTATCTGCTCAACTATTCAATGGCCCTCATGAACTGTTCCAATCTGAATGTGCCTACGGAGCAGACACATCAGCCCCCAACTATCCCACATCACATTAGGCTACTTAATGTTGGATGGAGTCTTAAGACCCAACCTTTCCCACCACAGCACATCAGCTTTCCTGTTCATGGTGGAGGTTGGGCCCATCCCGTTACCCACAGTGAAAGCCAAAGCCCATTTGTTCCCCTGGGAATGACAAGTCCCCTGTAATAGGCTATATTTGGGAAGTTGGGAGTGGGTCATATTGTAAGTTAAACAGAATTCTCTTCTCCTGGAGATCTTAATCCTATCTGCAGGTCTCTGAAGCTCTATGATAGTTTCCAGATCTCAGCAGTGTGTACACCTCTTTGGAATCATCATCCCATCTTTTTCAAGTGCTTTCCCACTGCTATGCAACATGTGCTTGTAAGCCTGAATTCCACTGGGGTAGCAACTAGTGCACCTACTAGTGGACACCAGAGCCTCTGTCATCCCACTCCCCCGGTTTGGCAAGCTGATGATGGCTGCACTCTCCCATCCACCAGCCCTGTTTTCTTCAGGGCAGAAGATCCTTGTCAAACAAGGATTAGCTGGGTTGTAAGCAGGACTTTATCTTTCTACACCAGGGCAAGGGGTGGCATTTCACATCTTTTTATCTAGGTTCAATTTTTATAGCAATCAAAATGTGGAAATTTTAGCAATTCAGAAAAGAATTGCCCATAATGTACATTTGTCTCATTGTATAAATGCTACATTTCTGTAACTACAATGCGTGTGTGTGTGTGTGTGTGTGTGTGTGTGTGTGTGTGTGTGTGTGTGTGTGTGTGTGTGTGTGTGTGTGTGTGTGTGTGTTACTAGTCTGCTTGCATATAAAATCATAGACTGATATTTCAATTATATTTTCTTACTTAAAAGTATTAGCAAACAATCAGCAACTGTGGAAAATGGAAGGACATAATTGTGTTCTCTATCAATTTAACAAGTCTTCAGATGACAGCAGCAAGTTCTTTTTATATATCAGTTCTCTGCACTTGGCATTTCTGCAGCTCAAGCTGGCTCTGTAAGTAGCAATCATCATGTTTTTCAGTTTTCTTCCACATTGATTTTATTTCGTCTTATGAATCAGGACCATTTTATTCAGAAGTATATGTGTTACTGAAAAAAAAATTCTTATTTATGAAAAGGTGATTGCCAAACAGATTCAAGTTTAGTTAATCTTCAGATGTGCAACACAAAAGTGAATGTTCGGGGACAATGCCTGTGGTAGCCTCTAGCAAGCTAATGAAGGCAATGTGGGGGATAAAATGGAGATATATAAAAACTACCATTACTTAAATGCAATCGGCTCATTTTAATTAACTCAAACATCAGCTGCTTGAATTTCACCAACTCAGTGTTGATCAGTTGTATCACAATATATCATGATCAGAAGTGAATTTTACAAAAAAAGTATCTTGCAGGGATGCAAGCTCTTCCCATCTCTCTTGCCCCTAATAACGTAGACATATTCTGTGTATTTGAATACCTCATACGTGAGTATACAAATGAGCTTTCAGCTGCAAACAGAGGAGCCAGGAGCAGAGGAACCTCAAGTAATTAAAAGATGTATGATTTCATGTTTAATAAGCATGCAGGTCACTAAGAAGTCACTAGAGATCTCAAATGAAGTGTCATTAAATAGAAAGAAAAACTATGCAATATGTAGGACTACTAAATTATAGTACAGTGGCTGAAAATTATTCAAGGGTCAGCGTGACTTCAGTTGTTAGCAAAGAATAGGAATCGCTGTGAAAGTTCATAATTCTGTCATATCCAGAAACCATACTAGGGCAGAGGTCCCCAGTTCAGACGGCTCCAAGGCTACACAGCACAAATCGAAAGGAATCTGTAACTTTCAAAATGACAAGGTCAAGACTGGGTGTGTCTCTCCTCCTCGGATAATTTGAGTCTCAACACTTGAACAACTAAATTGCAATTCAGCAATAATAACAGCATATCTCAAACTGCACATTTACACCTTTTAAGCATTTTTACAGGGAGCTTGCTATCCTAAACTCCAACAATCCTGCTACTCATATGAACTAACTCTAAGTTTTCTGTATGATAGAGTAGAGGGCATACTCCGGGGTAATACAGTCTCATAATTAATGTATATTCTCCCTTGATGCACTTAATGTTTTGTTATACAGAAAACTGTACTTAACGATTCTCATACTTTTGATGGGAATCTCTTACTCCCAGCCTCTACACCTTTACATACTTTTCAGGTCTTTACTTTTTATTACAACAGTGATAATTTGTAAGTTCCCTATACTATTTCCAGAGATTCCCAAAGTAAACAGTAATTCAGATTATTGCTTTTATAACTAAAAGCAAAGACCTAGGTATATAAAAGGATAGAGAAAGATAATGTCATCATTTGAGGTCACAAAGAAGCTTAGAAAAAATCATATTGTTTTGTCTATCCTATCAAGTCATTCTGGTTTAGAACAAAATAAAAAATAGTTATAATAGATTATATTCCTAAAGGGACATTAGTATACCAATCAAGTTCAAGATTTTGACCATAGTGGTCTTTTAATGAGATACATTAAATATGTTATTTATTCAGTTTTGATAAATGGTCATTTTGCAGAAGAAAACTGAAAACTAAAACAATTATCAGGCTGCAACATTTTATAAATTCATATTTTACAAGAGGTATGTGAAAAAGATGCCTCATCTTAAAATTTAAATCCTTACATCTTTAACAGCTACAGTCAATAGTACTGCTGAATAAGAATTGCATTACTATTGATAGCTGAGCGCATTACTGCTGTTAACAACTAGTTACAGCTGGTCCAATGACTAAGACCATTTCCTACAACTGATAAAACTTTTTAAAGCTCTTCTAGCTTTTGTTTTCAGAAATTGCAGTCAATAGCTGTACTATACTGTGCTATTTAAGTGTTCTATCTGTTAGAAGTACATTTCGCTTCTCTTCTTTTGAGAAAAGAAAAGAGACAGACAGGTTAGTTCAGGACTTTTGATTGCTTGATGGTAGTTTATTTGTTGGGTGTTGAGTTCCAAAGGCTTTATTTCCAACTGTTGCACTTCTTTTAATACTTGTGTTCCTATGCAGGACTATGCTGCATGCAGCAGGGTTGCACTTCACACTATATGAGTGCAGTTGATTCAGTCTGACCTAGTAGCACAGCTTCCCTCACAAAAACGTGACCTAGCCTATGCGCTTTGGTAAGTGGGTCCCCAGGTACGCATGATGTAGTTATCCAGTGCCTTGCAGAACACTTCAGCTACTGATTGAGATTAGCCACTCCCCTTGTGAAAGCACATCACCACCCTATCTGTCAAGTACTGGATGTTTGGATGGAGTGTTGCTTGGGCCTGGCTAGCAGCTTTTATTTAAGTTCTGAAGTCTTCTGATTGTTTTTTGATTTATTCACTTAGTAAGTGCAAATAGATGTCTCTTGTACTTCTATACAAATCAACTAATCAACTAACATCTGTAGAAATAGTGTCACCTGTGCACTTTTCCATTTAGTCACATATTTGTATCAGTGCACTTCTCCAATTAATTCCGAAAAAAACTGGTCATTATTGAAAGTCAGCCAACCTTTTTTCCTTTCTGGTGCAAGCCTCTCAGCACATGGTGTCCTTAGACAGCACAGGAATTGCCTTATGCCTACTGATAACAAACTCATAATCAACAAAATAACTCTATTTTTAAAAGGTACATATATTTAATTAATATAGAAGAGGAATCTCATAATCACAGTGGTACTGTATGAGGCCTAGCAAAGGCTACAATCTCAAAGACTAAAAGAAATGCAGGCACTGTAGCTAGAAAAATAACTTAGTCCCCTCATCTGTAGTTATGTTGGTTTGAGGGTGAGTTGAGGTCCGAGGGCCATGAATTTGAGCTCCTTGATCTTGAAGCATTCCACTCAAATAAAATCATAAAAGGTGAGTATCTCACACACACACACCTCCACCACTTTCTCAACTAAATTACAATCAGGCTGTAAAAAGTCTCCACCAAAGTCGCCTTGAACTAGAAAGAAATTCTCAGAGGTAATCCATCACATCATCTCTCACAGAAATACCTGTAACAGTAAGTGACTAGGACATAGATTACTTCCAATCTATTATTCCTAACTAATCTGGTAATAAGACCATCTTAGTAAGTGTAGACTCCATTGTTAGACATATAATTCTCTAGTCACAAGACTGGAAAAGAATAAGGTTACTGTCGGTTGTATTTTTGAGTGCCAGGATCTCTGACATCACAAAGGCACAAGAGATCCTTTCTCTGTACAAATGTAACTTCTACATGTTGTTGAAACACATGAAAATCAATAAACCTGGGGGACAAAACCCTGAGTGACATGCAGAAAAACATGTTCAAACTTTCCAGGCATGTGACAAATGCAGGAAAGACTCTGGTTATGAGTGGAAGCCTTCCTTTATCTAAAATGATGCCTAAGCAAAGGGAAAAGATAATTGACTTCAACGTCTAGTTGAATAGTTGGTGTCATTCTATGGGGATCCAGTATGTCAGCATGAGACAAGATGATTGGCTGTCTGACTTGTTTCACAAATAGTGGCCTGTGCCTTTCAGTCCAAAGGATTCCTCATGCTATCTAAAATCTTTACTGGCTTTACAGTGCTTTTGTTAGACAGAGTCCAGCTTGTGGATATGCCAGTGTAGCAAACACATAAAACCCCAGATGGGACGAAACTAAGGTTGCGCTTCCAATGCCATAAGTCTCAACAAGACATTGTTACACCAAGGAAGATCTCCAAAGAGGGTTTTATGTTATCCCAAGTTTTAATAAAAATTTTAGCACATTTGTCCAAGACAAAAAGACATTCAAAAATAAATACAGCCATAAAACTGCCAGTATAACAAACCATCTGTCATGTGACTTCATTCATTATATGTAAAACATAAAGGCACCTGCATCACTTACTGCAGTAATATCAGTAGTATAACATTAAAAAGGCAATATAAGTAGAAATATGATGACTATCCACATCACAGAAGAAATATTTTCTTAGTTGCATTAAAAACAAAATATCGTTTATGTTTAACAGACTGTTATACATCTAACAGAGTTGTTATATTACAATAGCACACATTGTATTATTATAACCTCACAAGTCAATGTTTTCATATAGTACTGCTAGAGATGCTGTCATTCATTCCAGGTGGGAGGGATTCCTGCACCTAAGTTTACCTACCATGAGAGCTGTCTAAACTTGATCCATCCTTCCCATGGTCTAACCCTCAGGGTTTATTGGCACTTGTTCTTAAGTATAAAACTAAGATTCATTACTCTTACATTTTAATGTATGTTTGCAGAGAACATTGCTTTCTTTCTTTTTACTTATGTCATGTAGGTGTTCATATGTACTTGAAAGTTCTGTTTTTCCTGTATAAAAACACGAGTAGCAGATTTTGCATCATGCAAGGTATATCACCCCTTTACTGCCAACATTATTATATTTTGTTGTTAATAAACTTTGTGTATACCAGCTAATAATCGATATGCATATTTTACCACTGAATCATTTATCCAAGCTCCACATATCCTAGCATCCCAGATACCACTATTATCACAAAGAAGCATGATCTGAGGATGCTATTAAAGACCAAATACACTTCTGATAACAACTTTAGAGGTTAATAAATATTGCTAATCATGCCCTTGCTGAACCTCTATGCAGCCTTTTTAACCTAAGCTTAAATGTAGGATTTAATCGCAAGTTATTGCACACCATGGTGGTGATGCTGTTCTGTAAGGGTGGTCCTACCATGGACATCAGTAATTATAAATTCATCAACCTAATGAGCCTGACTTGGAAAGCTGTGATATGCTTTATAATTGAACTCACAAATTAGGGCATCAAAAATTATATTAGACTTGACCCTCAGCACTTGGTTTTCATCAAAGTGAGATTCTGCTTATTAAATTAAGACAGCTTCTTTGATAGGGCCACACAGGCTGTATACAGTGATCAGTATGTTCAGCCAATGTGAAGCGTTTGACATTATTCCTCATATGTGCATAGTAAGAAAGCTAAATGCTGTAAAAGACAACATGTGCATATAGTAAGAAAGCTAAATGCTTTAAAAACAGATCTCCATGTGATAAGATAGGTATGAAGCTAAGTTTGTTTGTGTCTTTCGGCTTTTCCCGGTTAGGGGTCACCACAGCGGAACTCCGTTCCGCTAATGATTGGAGGTTGATTTTTACGTGCCGAGTTACCAGCCCTGACGCACAACCTTCAACGAAGGTACGCCCATTCATGCATGTCTCCACGCAGAAGATGCTCTAGCTGGGAATCGAGCCGGATAGCATCTTACTGTGAGGTGACAATGCTACCGCAGCACCACCACCACCGTGGATAGGTATGAAGCTAAGTAAGAGATGTAAAAACATATAGTTTGTGTTTTGGTTGTTTCATCTGGGAGCTTGAAGGAAACAAGTGGAGTCCACCAGAGCTCTATGTTGTCATCTTTACTTTCCAACATTTGCTTTTCTCATCTCCAGAGTTGGTAGCAGGACCTCTGTTAAACCAAATTTGTTAACAGCTGCAAACTGGGTGTTAGTGTCAACCCCCCCCCCAGATAGTTATGCTGTTCTGAAAGAATATAACATAGTAAATACCTGATGTACTGAACATGATCTCAAATTAAATGGGAAAAAAGTGTAATATCAGTGAAAGTGGCAACCATTCTCTACCCTCAACATATAGTATAGACATAACCCCACCTCAACACAACAATGTTGTCAAGGGCATTGAGATCTAGGTTAACAATTCAATCATCAAGAAGCAACTACAGTCAGAAAGTCCTTTTGTTTAGAACAACTGATAGTCAACAGTATATCATCCAGATCTAAAGAAGTCATTGTTCTGTTATAATCAGCACTGATTAGACCAATCACATGCACAGCATCTCCTCTGGGATGTATTCCAATAGGCAAATCAAGCAACTACAAAAGTCCTGAAAGTTCCTAATCAAGAAGACTATGGGCTTAAAAATCCTGAGCTACAAAGAGAGGCTAGAATTTCTATCCCTGTACTCATGAGACCCTGCTGTATTTGATCTCCTCTGTCTTCACAAAACTAATACCGCCAGAAACACCAAAACCAAGGGACCTACATGTTCATCATGTGATAAATAGAAAACAGTGAGATAAAGTTGTTCTGCAGTGTCTTACCCATCTCTGCATTAAACTTCTCCCTACAGGTTAAGCAGTAAGTATGAAACATTTTCATCCTTCAAACAGAACCAGCTTAATTGGATGGAAACCCGCAAATTCTAAGTTGTACTGATGGGCTTAGCTCTTCTTGTATGTTGAAGCTGAGATAATTGACATTTTCTTTCACAAAACATGACATAATGATGCACCAAAAAATACAGAGTCCGCCAGGCTGTTCAACCACCTCATTTTATTCCAAGTACATCTGGTACCTCAGCCATTTGTCTTCTCAGGATGCCTAACCAACAACTAAAGGTAGCTTTTATATAGGTAGGACCAGAACCAGGCACTTGTTGATTGCTCAAGAACTTTTCTTTTGCTTTTTTTTCATTGGTTCTGTTAAACAATTTTTCATTGGTCCATTCAACAATTATTCATTAGTTTTAATGGTTTAATTGGTAGTTTTTGAAGGTATGTACTGGCACCATGTGTTTTTATTTGCTGGATGGAGGTATGAGCTCATTCAATGGTTCTGAAGATGTCTTTTCACAAAAGCGCTTAACCTTGCATAACCGGTTTTTCTCTGTGGATTTCTACTTGGCCATTAAAGTACTTTTTTCATTCTCTGCGTTTGAATCGTAACATCTGGGCATTTATTTTGGTTATTGGACTTTCTACGTTTCAGCACCAGTGGACTGCTTGTTTTGTGGTTATTTGTGATTTTTACTGGTGTTCTTCTGGTATGTCTGTTACTAGCTCCCAAGACATTTTACCAACACAAGGTAATCTCTCCAGCCTAGTGGGTAATTTGACCCTATTAATCTAGTAACTTTCACAGCATCTTATGCAGCAACAGGATCCTAGAGCTAATATTTCCCAACCATCAACGGGACCCCATTTTGGTAATCCAGCTGGAGTTACACATCCATCGCGAGGTAATGTAATTTTGACTGAACAAACTTGTACATCTACCACTTGTGATTTTAGTGAAGTTGGTAGTGTCAATCAATGGACTGACACATTTAATTTTACTGAGGAAAGACAGTATATACGTTTCTCAGACTGTGTGTTTTTGACCCTTGACGAATAAATATGTTGTCTTGATAAAGTATTATTCAAATACAATTCACTTCAATTGGACAACTATTTTTAAAAGAGATCCTTAAGTGTAAGCATATATGGAAATGGCTTAGACTGTGGAAGTTTCCATGGGGAGTGGAGGAAAATTCCCCATTCCACTGTGAATTGTTAGAACTATTTGGCTGAACTGGTTTAGATTTCACCCATTTGGTTATCCTGGAGAACAACAGTTGAATGCTCACTATTAAGGAAGAGATAACAAGATTGGTTAATTCTATTTCTGCAGGCCTTAATTTTACTAAATACAAGAATGTTTTTAATGATGCCTTTAAGCAGGTGGAACAGTGCATGTCCAATGTAAAATCCAGGAAAGATAAAAAAACTTATCCGAGAAGACAAGGATTATTTGAATCATACAGTACATCCAAAACCTCCTAAGTCTACTTGTACAAACACAATATGTAAATTCAGTCTTTTTAACTTCTCCAAGTCTTTTGGGTTTCTAATACCATGATGGGAATGGACCCCATTCCTAAGTCAAAGTACGATTAAAGTTCATGAAATTAGTATTGTTTCAGTCTTTGATGTCAGCCAAAGGTTCTGTTCAGAGCACCCGCAATGTGGTAACATATCTAAATACGACTGTAGATTCTTTTTTATAAGACCCGTTGCTCCTACTACTATTGGAACTGTCTGGGTATCTTTCTTCCACATTGCTGTCATTTCTGCCTGCAGATCCTGATATTTTATGACTTTGTGACTCTCTGTACGCAAGACACTGTAGTCACTGGGTGTGGCGATTTCAATAATCAGTGCTTCTCCTGTCTTCACTTCTTAAACCACTATATCCAGTTTTCTAGCATCTATCTTTTGAACTGTTGGTGATGGGTGGTCCCATGTGATATAAACTTCATTATTTTCTGTGGCACTTCCTGGCTTCTGTTTCCAGTGTTTTTCAGCCACTTTAATACCATAATGTTTGCACAATCCCCAGTGCAACAATCTTGCCACATTATTATGCCTTTCAGTATACAGTCCTTCTGCCATTAGTATGTCACAACTTGCAACAAGGTGTGCAACTGTTTCCAATTTGGTTTTACAAAACCTACATTTGTCTATTTCTCCCACATGTTCAATGGACTTTGTAAACCAATGTGTACATAGACCACTATCTTGGGATACCAATATTAACCTTTTATCTCTTGGTTTTAATTTGCCTCTCCTTAACCATTCCTGCATTCATTCCTGATCAACATGAGGTTCTTCCAGAAGTTTTCTATACTTACAACTATATTTATGCTTTTTCTACATTTCTTGCCTTCTCATCTGGCCCTTCACCTTATATTCTTTCTTTTGTCTTTTGGCAGTTGCTGCCTGATTTTTATCTATTTCCTGTTTGATTTTCATTCCTGCTTGACACCAATATGCTTCTGCTAAATTAAGCAGAGAAGTCATCTTAGATTTATTCTCCTCATGTTTCAAAACTTCATTGCATTTGGGTCTTGTGAGGTCAACAGATATTTGTAGAGTCTCATGATTGCATATCTTTACATGTCATCAGTTTCAAGAAGGTTCATCCCTCCTTCGGAATGGGAAATATTTAATCTTGGTATACACTGATTTTTATAAATCATTTGGTAAGCATGAAGCATCTTTCTTGTTTTCCTATCTAATCTATCCAACACATTTTGGGGCTAAATAGCAATAAAATGAAAGTAGGAATTCAAACAAATAAATCCATATAAGTTAACAAGTTGTTTATTCCAAAACGAGTAAGCGCTTTCGCCAAAGGCTTCTTCAGACTCTTTACACAAACTAAAACTTTAAACACAACTTTTAAAACCAACAAAGGCTTGTGATAGGGTCTCTATAATCACATGTTTGCTTCATTTAAAAATGCAGAGACCAATTATTCTCAATTCCATAAGTATTATCCTGTTCAGTTAAAAGAAATACTAGTATATTCAAAGTAAGAACTAAATAGTTCAAAATAAACATACATATAAAATGCATCGGTGCCCAAACACACATTATACTACTTTAAACAATTGAGTACATCTTAGAGCGTTGTCATGTTTACTTATCATCTCATAGTGCTTTAGAAAATCTCGTACTGAACTTTCAAATAGTACATATCAAAAAAGCCCTCTTCAGACTTGGTTAGTATATCCCAAGCTGTTTGTAGTACACATATTTACAAAATGTGACTTTAGGTGTGACCATGTTTTTCTGGAATTTCATACTACCCAGAGTAAACTCATAAAACCGTCTACCATTACATGAGGTTAAAAACTTGTATCACACTAATAGGACTATTTCCGTAAAGATCATTTGTTAAAAACAGTTTTAAAATTGCTTATTCTCTACAAATTCCAAAAAATGCTTTTATAACTTACAGTACAACAGAGTATTCCTTGCGCGTATGCGCCTGGCTCATCCTTGAATGTAAAACAAAGAACGCTACTGTGCGTACTTACGCAGGTAAAGAGATCTCCCACTAACTGTTTCTAAATTTTACATCACTTAGGTATATTTTCCCCACACATTATGACCATGATGTAGATGACTTATTTCTATATATTCAGACATATTGTAGACATTTCATGTACACTTGTCATAGAAATTGAACCTTTGCATATCTACATTCAGTATTGATAGGCACTGTTTATAAAAACTAATGCTAGACACCTCAGGATGCCACTCAGTAGAAATACCTTCCACTTTTCTCCCCCCCCCCCCCACCCCGCGTATTTACTCCTTCCTCACATATTTCACATAAAAGTTTCACTATCTCATGATGCCGATATTTGGGTATCAGAGATGTAAAGATTATAAAATGCAAGTAATGGTTATTTAGGTCAGTGCTACTTATTTTCATTATTATGGTTCTGTACGAGAGTCAAGTTAATTATCAAGACATTGCCCTATTTGTAGATGGATGGGTTGTTGCCTAGCTCATTGTTGAAGCATTCCTGTATATCTATATTTAGTATTAAAAGGTACTGTTATAAAAACTAATGCTAGACACCTCTGGATGCCACCCAGAAGAAATACCATCGACTGTTTCACCCCCACCCCCCCTCCTCCTTTTACGTCTTCCCCACATATTCCGCATTATCAGATAAGAGGTTCACTATTTTATGTTGCCTACATCTTAATCTGGGTATCAGGGATATAAAGATTATAAAGTGCATTTAATGGTTGCTTAGGTCAGTGCTGCTTATCTCCACTACTGTGGATCTGTATGAGAGTCAAGTTAATTATCAAGACATTGCCCTATTCGTAGATGGATGTTTTAGTGCCTCATTCATTGTTGAAGCATTCTTCCACCCACAGTTTTATAAGTTATATCCACATCCTGAAATGTTATATGTCCCTGATTATGTATGGAGATTGAAGGAACTAAGGCATGAATGAGCGGACAGCTATTGAAATGCTCGCCATTCATGTATGCCTATTGTAAGCCTAGTCGGCTTTTTAAATAAAGACAATGTTTACATTTTTATGAACGCGATCGTACGTAAGTACGCACAGTAGCGTTCTTTGTTTTACATTCAAGGATGAGCCAGGCGCATACGCGCAAGGAATACTCTGTTGTACTGTAAGTTATAAAAGCATTTTTTGGAATTTGTAGAGAATAAGCAATTTTAAAACTGTTTTTAACAAATGATCTTTACGGAAATAGTCCTATTAGTGTGATACAAGTTTTTAACCTCATGTAATGGTAGACGGTTTTATGAGTTTACTCTGGGTAGTATGAAATTCCAGAAAAACATGGTCACACCTAAAGTCACATTTTGTAAATATGTGTACTACAAACAGCTTGGGATATACTAACCAAGTCTGAAGAGGGCTTTTTTGATATGTACTATTTGAAAGTTCAGTACGAGATTTTCTAAAGCACTATGAGATGATAAGTAAACATGACAACGCTCTAAGATGTACTCAATTGTTTAAAGTAGTATAATGTGTGTTTGGGCACCGATGCATTTTATATGTATGTTTATTTTGAACTATTTAGTTCTTACTTTGAATATACTAGTATTTCTTTTAACTGAACAGGATAATACTTATGGAATTGAGAATAATTGGTCTCTGCATTTTTAAATGAAGCAAACATGTGATTATAGAGACCCTATCACAAGCCTTTGTTGGTTTTAAAAGTTGTGTTTAAAGTTTTAGTTTGTGTAAAGAGTCTGAAGAAGCCTTTGGCGAAAGCGCTTACTCGTTTTGGAATAAACAACTTGTTAACTTATATGGATTTATTTGTTTGAATTCCTACTTTCATTTTATTGCTTATTGGAAAGTCACGCTTCTTTTTGGATTGGATTTTTACTAGTGTTTTAGCGTGAGTATCCTACCTCAACTAACAGCAGCTCTGCGTTTTGGATTTGTACATTTTGGGGCTAGTCAGTTACTCCAAAACTGTAAGTTACGACAGGAAGAGCAAATTGGTTTAATACTTGGATTTTGTTCCTAGATGTCAACGCTGTTTTCAAAATTAATTTAAGTCTTCTAAAGTATTCCTTAGTAAGTTGGATCTAGGACTAAGGCTCGACAACACATTTCCACGAATCGGAAACTGCCAAGCACAGTTTCGCGAAAGTGTTTTTTCACCGAAAAAGCACTTTCGCAAAATTAAAATAAAAAAAAAAACACCTAACAACATAAAAAAAAACAGTAATCATGTTTGCGCAGGGGGAGCAATGCCCCCTGCACCCCCCCCACATGGAGGGCTGTGCCCCCCACCCCACCCTACTTTTATAGTCTCACTCCGAGATCACACTACAGTGGGGAAAAGGGAATATTCCCTTATCCCCACTGTACCACGATCTCAGCAACAGACATTTTCTCATTTTTTTTTTCTTAGTACAGTTTTGCGAAAGTCCTTTTTTTCAGGGAAAAAGCACTTTCACAGAACTGTGCTCGAACGTTTCTGAATCATGGAAATGTGTCATTGAGCATTAGTCCTAGACCCACTACATTGTATTCACATTTGTTCATGTTTTATTGTTGATCCTTCATCAGTTTTCAAATATTTATACACTCCCTCTTGCTCAAGTTCTTTTATATCACATTCTTGCGCCAAACTGATGTTTTCCTGGTGCTGCAGTTTTACTGCTTTAAAGGTTGCTTTTGCACACTTAGCAAGACCAAATGATAATCTTATATCATTTGGAAAAGTTTTGAAAACCTGCAGCTGTGCTTTCAGTTCCTCATCTGATGAGCTCTACAGTTTTAAATCATCGACAAAGAGAAGATGAGAAGTCTTTACACTTTGTTATTTTAAGAGCCAAATTGTAGCCATGGCCTAAGTTGTTAAGTAAACAGCTTAATGGGTTAATGGCAAGGCAGAATAGCAATGGTGACAGAGAGTCACCCTGGAATATCCCCCTTTGAATTTTTATCCCTGGGATAATAATCTATCCTTTATCATGGCTTAATTGCAAAGTGGTCTGCTACTGTTTCATGGTCACTGTAATGTAGTCACCAGTGTAGGGTGTAGCTTATACATTTTTAAGTACTTTTTATCCATGCATGTGGGATACTTTCATAGGTTCATAGGTGTACACTAGGCTACTGGCCCTGGAGCCTTTACAAGCCTAGCCCAAAAGAAATTGCCCAGGCACCGTACCACCTGATGTTAGTTCACAGTGCCCCTATCCAGTAGGGCAACTGGAGTGATCCCTGGTGTGAACTTTCTGTTACCCATCCACTCGTCAAGATTTCTCTTGAAGAGGGCCAGTGAGGTGCCCTGCTTGACATGAATGGGAAGCTTATTCCAGAGTATGGGCAGTATTTGGGAGATGAACCTGTCCCTCCTGCATGTTCTGTTAATTGTGGTAATGAAGTTGTGATCTCTGGAGGGAATGGAGTGGGGTATTGGGAATTTTTTAGGTGTAGTATTTCAGGTATGGCTGGGTCAGACATGGTTTTGTAAGTAAAGCAGAGATCACCTCTAAGCAGATAATAAGAGACTGAGAACAGCTGATGTTTCTTGAGTCTGTCCATGTAGGACATGTTTAAAGCCCAGGATACTTTTTGTGAGGTACTTTTGTGGCCTCTCCAGCTGTTGTAGGTTTCTGGTCAAGTACATGCCAAATGGGAAGTTATATTCGATGATTGGTCTAATGAGGGATGAGTAGAGAGGGATGATGACCTCTTTCTTCCTGGATGTGAAACCTTTGGTTATAAGATGTGCCACGTAGAAGGGCTTTCTGACCATAGTGGCAATGTGGTGGTCGAAGGTGAGGTGGCTGTTGACCTGGGTGCCCAGATCTCATATGGCCCCTTCAGTGTTCAGTGGGCTCCCATCAACATGATAATTCATAGGAACTGAGTTTTTTCCAAAGTGGATGATAAACCATTTTTTGGTGTTAAATTTCAGGCCATGTCAGACCATAATTGTCAAACAGAGCACCTCACTGTCTCTCTTCAAGAGAAATCCTGATGAGTGAATGGGAAATAGAAAATTCCCTCAGGGCATCAATCCCATGGCTTTACTCGACAGTGGCACTGGGAACTAATGTCAGGAGGCACGATGCCAGGGTAATCCTATGGGCTAGGCTTGTAAAGGTTCCAGGGCCATTAGCCTAGTGCACACCTATAAACCTATGAACCTATGGTTCAGACAACAGTCATTGGTCTCAGAAAGACCCTTTTGTAGGATGTCTACATCACTTGGGAGTTTATAATGATTCCTAGCTTGCAGTCATCAGCGAACTTAGCCAGCCAGAGTCCTTCTGCATTGGCCTGGACTACTGAGAAGTTGATGTGAAACAGGAGAGTGAGCAGGACCGAGCCCTGTGGGACTTGGGACTGGTGGATAGTCTGACTTGGAATCCACAACTTTCTCTCTATGGGTTCTGTCTGTGAGCCAATTTGCAACCCACCTAGTGATGTAAGGATTGATGCCTAGTTTGGTGAGAATATCAATGATACCTGAGTGTGGAATGGTATCAAAGACCTTGGCCAGGTCGAGGTAGGCTGTATGCACTGCCTTACCCCCATCCACAGCCTTGTTGACTGCTTCAAAGAAGTCAACCAGGTTCAGCAGGCAGGATCTCCCCTTGACAAAGCCAAACTGTGTGGGGTCAAGAGTTTGGAGATTGCACCTATATCTTTGTTAAGCAGGTCCATGATGATGCACTCCATAGCTTTGCATACCAGACTCATCAGGCTAATAGGGTGATAGTTCCCAGGATCTGTAGTTGCTCCCCTTTATGGAGCAGGATGACTGTAGCAGTGTGCCATTCATTAGGGACTTAGCCTGAGGTAAGACTGTGACTGAACAGGACACACAGATGTGGTGCCAGTTCATTTTGTAGCTCATGTAGGATGCAGCTAGGGATATTATCAGGTCCCATGGATGCTGTATTCTTGACATTGGACAATGGAGCTTTTACCTGTGCTGCAGAAATGGTGGGTACCAGGCTTTCTTCTGGTATTGTGATAGGGCCCTTGGGGGGAAGATGGGTAAAGTTGGCACTGAATCTGTCTGCCAGTATGTTGGCTATATCTGTTTGCTTAGTATAGGAGGTGCCATTATGCAATAACTCAGAGCAAATCTGTGTACTGCCTTGTAGGTTTTTGATATAGCTATAGAAGGCTTTGTGGTTGTTTTTTGGTGTCAGCCGCAATTCTGCCTTTATAGCTGGCTTTACAGGATTTGATAAAGGATCTCAACTTTTTATTGAGACTGGTAAGGGAGGTTTTCCAGTCTTGTGACTTCATTTTTTTACTGCAACAGTTTCTTCCTTCTGTTGTAGAGTTTATTGATGGCTGTAGACCACCAGATTGGCTTCTTTTTTTGGAGGAGAGCATCTTGGTTCTGTTGAGTATGGCTAGTTCCATGCATTTGTGTATGTGCTTGTACAGTGCACTGGTGTATGATTCGGCAGTCAAGCAGCTATTTTCCATTTGCATGGGTGCCAAGAAATTAGCCACCTCTCCTTTTAGGAGCCCAAAGTTGGCTTTAGAAAAGTTTTTCAGGGTGGTCACCTTAGTGTGAGGTGTAGGTAAGATGAAGATTTCCATGGTGATCAGTTTGTGGTTGGATTTAACCAGGGAGGAATTGACTATAGGTGTGGGTCAATGGTCTCCCATGTTGGTGATAACCAAGTCAAGGACCTTGCTTCTTCTAGTGGGGGATCAGAATGAGCTGGTCCAGGACATTGGAAATGATAAATCCCAGAAAGTGTTGGGCCTGTACATTGGTAGTTGAATAGTTTTCCCAGTTGATGGAAGGGTAGTTGAAGTCACCCAGTATGAGAGTACTGGGTTCTTGCCGCCCCTATAGTGCATTTTTTAGGCAAGGTTCAAATGACAAATTCACCACCGTAACAGGAACAGGCAAGCAAAACTGAGGGTGATGCTACTCAATGCTAGAAGTCTAAATCTCAAAATGCACTCACTCGAGGCACTCCTTAAAATGGAGAACATCGATATCTGTGCAGTGACTGAGAACTGGTTCAAGGCTCCAGAGAGCATCCCTGCACTACCAGGCTATAACTCATACCACACTTTTCAGCCATGTAACCTGGACCAGAACACCAAAGGCGGAGGTGTGTCCATATTCATTAAGGATATCCACACCTCCAGGCTAGTTGCTCAGCATAATGCAGCTGAGGTTATCCAAGTGCAATTAACTCTAGGCAAAACTTCAATCCAAATTGTAGCTTGCTACAGATCACCCACCATGCCCCAGGATTCCCACTCCTCTTTTCTTGATGTACTGGAAAATATTAAGGCTCAACCAAACACCCTAATAATGGGCGATTTCAACTACTCCACCATTAACTGGGAAAACTACTCATGTACCAACTCCTTCACTCAACCCTTTCTGGAATTCATAAACTCCAATGCCCTGGATCAACTTATCCACACCCCCACCAGGGGCAACAATGTCCTAGATCTAGTCATTACCAATATGAGTGACTGGTGTTCCACACTTGAAGTCAACGCCTCATTGGTCCGATCCGACCATAAGCTGATTACCATAGATATCTACATCCTGCCTCCACCCCCCATTAAGGAAACCATGGTAAAAAATTTCTCCAAAGCCAACTTCATGCTTCTTAAGACAGAAGTGGTGAACTTCATGACACCCATGCAGATGCTCAACAGTGGCACAGGAAAATTATTTTCTTGAGTGGCAAAAGCCAGGGTACCTTTTTTGCTGGGCTTGTATAGGTCCCAGGGCTGATAGCCTAGTATCTACTTATGAACCTTGACAGATTCCAGGGTGCTTAGGAACTTGGAGTGAGAGTCCAGGGACATGTTTGGGGTTCTGTAGCAGGCTATGAATTGTATCGCCATCTTACCCAGTGTTAGTTGTACCTGAAGTATATTGGATGCATTATGCTAGGCTACCAGTTTGGAGGTGTGTGTATCTTTTAGGAATATGGAGACACCACCACCTTTAGAGCATCTGGACGTATTCTGGGACCAAAAGGTATGGTTGTAGCCTGAGAGCACAGGAGTAGTTTCTGCCTATTTAAACCAGGTCTCCATTACAGCATAGATGTTGATATTCTCCATTTTGAGGAGAGCTTCGAGTGAGTGCCTCTTGAGATTTAGACTTCTAGCATTGAGGAGCTTGACCCTCAGATTGGATTTGTTTGTAGCTGGTATGGTGGAATTTTGGTCTTTGTAACAATGCCTAAAAAAGGCACTATAGGGGTGGCAAGAGCCTTAGCCAGTACCCGGAATCCCAAGGGTGACAGATGCAGGCTGTCTCTGGCAAAGCATTGAGGTCTGTTGAACATGTCATCCCAGGCAGACAGATACTGGATCCCCTTAGAATGCCAACAGAAATGTAGCCAATTGTTGAAGTCAATCATTTTCTGCTTATAGTGTGGTATAATTCTGGGTGATGGTAGAATACTGCTCAGGGCTATGGTCATACCTGCCTAGGTCACATAATCTGAGAGTTCCATCACATCTCTTTTCATGTAGTCCAGAGAGGTACATCTCAGGTTATTCACACCCATATGGACAATGATTGAGTCATATCTGTACTTGTAGAGTGACCTGAATGCATGTGTTATGTGGCAGATCCTGGCACCTGATAGACAACTGACTGTCACCTTCTCCTTGTTCAAACTAGTGAGTAGGACAAAAGTGTGCCTCACAATTGAGTCTCCTATGATTAGTACATTGGGCAAAGTGTTTTGCTTTTAAGGGCTTAGGTTAGGGAGCACACTGTGGTGGTGAGCTATGTGTTCTGGCGGTGGTGTTGTGATGTGGTGTTCAAGTGCATTTCTGTCTCAGGGGTCTCTGTTCCTTGGGTACATTTTTATTGAGAGCCTCTGCAAAGGTGGGTGTATGGTTTATGTTTCTATGTGTGGGTTGTGATTGTTGATGTTTTGGAGGACTGTGTGTTCAATGTAGTGAGTTGCAGGTGTTGATCTTCTCCTCTTGACCAGCTAGTCCGGTCTTGGTTGGACCATGCACTGCTTCCAGTTTGGTGTTATAAGTACATCTCTCACATGAATGAGTGTTGGGAGGTAAGAGGAGAGGATTGTCTGTGTACATTAGTCAGTTGCTACACTGTCTTAGAATGCCCAAGTGCACTATGTTAACAGGAGAAAGCACAGGAAATTGCCCTACAATCATACTAGGAGGGGTGGTCATAACTAATAAGTAGGTTATCAGGAGAAAGCACAGGAAATTGCCCTACACTCATACCAGGATGGGTGGTCATAACTAATAAGTACTGGTGCTGTTACTGTATAGGAACAGCTAGTGCTGATAGCACCTAAGTGTGCTACAATAATTGCTACAAAAGCCTGTTAAAGTGCTAGCTGATTAAGCTAATTGAAATGCAAGAAGTAAAAGAACAAGCATGTTCTAAGGGAAAAATTGAAGAGCAGACTTTCTGGCACCGGTAATAGTTTACCTCAGTTGAGCACCGCTGCGAAATGCACAAACCTGCACAAACACAGGCTTTTAAACCAGAAAGTTGAAAGGGATGGAAAAACTGCCCAAACGGCCAATAAACTACAATTTCTGGACCGGAAACCATTCCTCTTGTGGTAGATAGGCTACCTAGTGCTTACCACTCCCACTGATAAGCTAGAAGGCTTCCCTCCAACACAGAAAGGCCTGGGGGACTCAGAAACTTACAAAACAGTCCTGGATACAGCAAATCTGTATCTGGACTAGACTAGTTACAGGAAAGATGGGGAAAAGCTTAGAACTTTATTATTTTTTTTTTTTCTGTTTTTTGCAGAAAAGCAGCTAAAACAGTAGCAAAAACACTTGAAATGCAGTACAACCTACCACACTTGAGTGTGTAGCAATATTAAGGCAAATACAGTTTAAATAAATGCATACAAATTAAAAACGACAAGTGCAGAGAGCAGTAAATTAAGAAAAAATCAAAATGGAGGTACTTAGAGTATCTCGTTCTCCTTCTTGTTGCTGTTGTAGTCTTCAGGATGCCAAAATTGAATCCACGGAACTTAAACAAGTGCAAACCCGGGCTTTTAAACCAGAAAGTTGAAAGGGATGGAAAAACTGCCCAAACTGCCAATAAACTACACTTGCTGGACCAGAAACCACTCCTCTTGTGATAGATAGGTTACCTAGTGCTTACCACTCCCACTGATAAGCTAGAAGGCTTCCCTCCAACACAGAAAGGTCTGGGAGACTCAGAAACTTACAAAACAGTCCTGGATACAGCAAATCTGTATCTGGACTAGACTAGTTACAGGAAAGGCAGGAAATAAGCTTAGAACCTTTTTTTTGCAGAAAAGCAGTTAAAACAGGAGCAAAAACACTTTAAATGCAGTACAAGCTAGCACACTTGAGTTTGTAGCAATATTAAGGCAAATGCAATTTAAATACAGATAAATTAAAAAAAGACAAAAAAGTGCAGAGAGCAGTCAATTATGAAAAAATCAAAAGGGAGGCACTTAGCATATTTCTTTCTCCTTCCTGTTGCTCTTGTAGTCTGCAGGATGCCAAAACTGGATCTGCAGAGCTTAAACAAATGCTTTTTTACAGTCAACCCATCTTGCAGAGGTCAGAGCAATCAGTAAAACTGTTCTCTGTGTTAAGAACTGCAAGCCATCTAGGCTAGTTGGCTCAAATAGAGTGAGTATTAACTTCTCTAACACAGTATTAAGATCCCCAAGGAGGGTCTGCCAGTCTTCTCAGAAGCCTCTTATGTAAAACACCTTTCAAAAACAGTTTGACATGAGAATACATTGAAAGAGGAGGATCCATGAGCAGACATGCTGAAATAGCTGATAAATGATCATTGCCAGGGGAGTAAGAAAGGCCATAGGATAGTAACTGACACATCATTGTAAAAATAGAAAACAACTAGCCCTGAATGGGTGCTGTTTATGTTTTGGCACCAACAAGTAAACCGTTTCCATTTGATAATAAATGATTTTCTAGTAGCTGGCTTCCTTGCCTCCATTATTACCTGCTGCATGTCCTCAGTAAACAAGTGCCTAGAATGAATTAAGACCCTATCATAAATTGAACTCATTTGATGTTGGGGTTTATCAAACACCCCTGTTCTCGTATAAGTAGATCCAGTCTGTGAGGAATATTGTGGTATTTGCCCCTGGCCATTTCCAAAACAAGAGAGAATCATGGTTGCGTGGGCCAGAAGGGAGTTACCACAATGATCTTGATGAATTCCTTCTGAATATTCAAAGGTACCTTGGATACCAATGGAATGGGTGGAAAAGCATACAGGAACATTCCTCTCCAAGGAAAAGAAAAGCAAAGAAAATAAAAGAAACAGCTCCTATCTTTCAGGCCTTCTCCCATGGAATCATGGGGCACAATCTTACAATGTGATTGTTCAGAGAGGAGGCAAAGGGGTCTACTCAAGGAACTCCACACAGATGGACCACATCTTAGAAGACTCCCTGATCTAGTTTCCTTCTATGAGTGTCTACTATTGTCCTGCTCAACTTGTCTGCCATACAGTTTTGCTGTGATGAAATGTGGGATGCCTATAGAGTGAGAGTGTGCTGTGAAGGTACAGCCCAAGATAACATGGCCAGTCTGGAGACAGGTTACGACCTGGTTCTACCTTGCTTGTTCATGTAACACATGCCTGTAGTATTGTCTGTAACAATTTGAAGAGTTTCTGGGGAATGAAAGAGGATTCAGAGAGTTGCATGCTGCGATGAGGGCAAACATTTCTTTTATTTCAAACCAACAAACACAGATAGTAGCTCCACACTGAAATACTGAGACACACATTTGATAGTTTACAGTTTTCACAGGTTCAACGAATATTTTCCAACAGACCAAGAACAAAAACAGTAGTGTTTTTGCTGAAACGCACCTTTAATAATTTGCAATTTCCACAAATTCAACAAATAGTTCCAACAGACCAAGAACAAAAATAGTGGTGTTAAAGCGCTTTTCATCCGGATATTATCCGGACTTCTTCAGAACACTATTTACATTAAAATTCTAGTTTAAAAAACCCTCGTTACATGACATCATCAGGTGGGCATTGTTACCCACACCCAATTTCTTAAAAGACCCATGCACACATTTTTAATAGTACCTAATAATTTCGTGCCTTCATGTAATCCATAAAGGTATTTTAACCATAAAAAATTCATATTGAGTAACTCAATTAGAATACAAAAAAATAAAATTGAAGTTAAAAACATCCCTGCAATACAGAACGGTACATGCGGCAAGTTGTACCTATACAACTAAGAAGTAAATGTAATAACAGCTAATCACCACTAAGCTGTCATTAGCGTAACGTGACTGAAAAACGTCTTAATACTTATAATATATTTGATATATGGCAAACAAATAGGTAAATGAATAAATAAGTAAATAAGTACCTTAAACTAAATGGAATGTCATTGCTTAAACCAAACCCCTAACAATTTTATAAAACCATTAATCTATAGTACCACTAAAGAATCCCGTAAACAAATACCTATACATTCAGAAATTTGCGTAATCAACAACACGGCTTTTTTAGAAAATAACATACTAGTAACATCATATTACTACATCGCGCCATATTGAAAACCTAATACTTGGTACATCATATTAATTATCATTCCCATTACGTGATTAATCAATAAAACGGCCATAACCATGCATATATATATATATATAAAAGAAGAACCAAGACCAAACAATCTATATTGTCTAAACTATTTAAGTCGATTAATAATACTCGCTGACTAGGACCTAACTAGTCATGTGCCAAGGTGGAAAGTATAGAAAATATAAAATAGCCAATTCTAACAAGTTTCATCTATATAATCTAGAGGGAATTCCTACTAGAATTAAAGACTACTGAGTGTATATTAATATTAATAATCATGTCGTATACACCCATCTAATCAAACAGAAGGTGGGTGAAAGTTGATGTGTAAACCCAGGGCCAATGAAATATAGTATAACCAGTTTTCTTGCATCATCCCCCTTCTCTTAGTATATGTGTATTTAGATATTTTCCCTAACCATACAATAAATGGTTGAATTTCTATCTTTACTTTCTATATAGACTATCCCCATTCCACTATCCCTTATGAGACCAAATGAACATAAGAGTTCTCATACTCTACTTGATGATGTAACGACTTCTAGTGTATATATTGTATATATATGTGTGTGTATAATTTTCTCGGAACGAGATTGTTGTTTGTTTTCTTTAGATATGTATTTGTATTGTTTATTTGTGTTTTTGAGTTATTGTATTGTTATTATTTGGAAAAAAAGAAAATTGAAATAAAGAGATTTTGGAAAAAAAAAGTGGTCAATGTTATATTTAAATATTTTAATTATTTAAGTCAGCAATAGAATACTTCATGTTTCTGTATGTTGGATATTTAGTGATTAATAAACATGCTCCTTCTCACCTTAATAAGCTCTTTAGTTTCAACACACATGCTATAGAATAAGTTTAATTTAAGCCTAGGTGGTTACAGGCATTGAGCCTAAGTTGCCAACATAATTCACTTTTTTCAAGTAATAACTTAACCACATTCTCTTTACCTATCCTCTTGATATTTTGTGATGAAATTTGAGTTATCACTTTAAATTTGAAATGATGATTCTGGTTGGTTTTGCAATGTCTAGCTAAAGCATTATCTAGTTTATGCTTCTGAATAGCATACATATGTTTGTATATTCGTTCTCTTAATCTACAATCAATTTTACCTATGTAGAAAGCTGGGCAACCTTGGCACTGTGCTAAATAAACCACCAACTTACTGTTACAATTAAACTTATCTTTAACAAAGTAAGTCCTATTCCTGATCCAAAACCTACTTCCTACATCAACGTACCTACAATATACATGCCCAAATTGATCTTTATTGGCTTCGGTGGTAATTCTATTAGACTTTTCAAATTTAGGCCCTTCCTATAGGTAATGTTAGGGTAATTCCTTATTTTGTTGTAAATTTCTCCATTCATAGACAAGATGGGCCAAATTTTCCTAATAGTTTTTTGTATTTCTTCCGTTATTGGGCTAAATGTAATTATTAATGTAAGTGGGTAGGTATTTACATAATTACTCTTTGCTTCAATGTTAGTTGCTTCAATGTTGCCCTCTTGTTGACTAAGTGTTTCTAACATCAATGACTCACCTCCATCATATTTCCTTAAAATAGGTTTATAAATACCTTCATATCTTTTAACCTGTACTTCATTAATCACCTTGGATAGGAAACTACTAGGATAACCCCTGTGCAAAAAACATACTTTTTAATTTTTCGCACTCCACCCTGAAGTCATCTTCTAGGGTGGTCATTCTTGCAGCTCTTACCAACTGTCCCTTTACCACTGACTTTTTCTGGTGTAAGGGGTAAGAACTGGTAAAGTGCAAAAATTAATTTGAATAGGTGGTTTTCCTGTAAATCCTAGCTATGTATCTTTTCTCTATGATGTTTTTTTCTAGTTCCACATCCAAGTAGTGTATTTTGTGTTCCTGAAATTCCATGGTGTCATCGTGTCTTTCGGCTTTTCCCAGTTAGGGGTCGCCACAGCGGAACTCCAGTCTGCTAATGATTGGCAGTTGATTTTTACGTGCTGAGTTGCCGGCCCTAACGCACAACCTTCAACGAAGGTACGCCCATTCACGCATGTCTCCACAGAAGACGCGCTAGCTGAGAATCGAACGGGACAACGTCTTGTTGTGAGGAGACAACGCTACCACAGCACCACCACCGTGGATCCTGAAATTCCATGGTGAATCTGAAAAATATAGCTGTTTCATTAAAGAAGTCCACCAATTTTCTAGCTATTTGGAAGCCACCCTCCACAATAAGGAAGATGTCATCCAAAAATCTTGTATAGAACACTATTCTTTCCATCCACATACTGTTGAAAACAAAATTGTTTTCCCAGTAAGCCATCACCAGGTTCGCACAACTAGCTCCACAAGGGGAACCCATAGCAACCCCAATTTTTTGGCGGTAAAACTTGTCATCAAAAGTAACACAGTTGTTTTTTTAAAATAATGCCCAACAATTCCTCCACTAATCTCAAGTCATTGTCGGTTGCACCCTTAGCTCTAATAAATTCTAATACCCATTCCATACCCATGTCTTGTGGAATCGATGAATAAAGGTCACAGACATCAACCATAAGAAAGTTTAGCTCTTCCTTAAATTCTATATTGTTGATCTTTTCCAGGAAGGACCATGAATCCTTACAAATCTGTGTTTCTTTAATCACAATTTTTTTAAGGATGGTGTCTACAACCCTTGCACAAGGGTATGTAATGGATTGCCTCGCATCCACCAATGCTCTCATTGGTGGGTCCTGGGTCCCCTTGTGGATTTTAGGTATACCGAATACACGGGGTAGTCTCAGTGATAAAATTGTGAGGTAGTTGTTAAGCTGAACGTCTGTTATACCATCTATAAACAGATCGTTAATAAACATTCTAATTCTGTTATACGTGATGTTCAGTTCATTCAAACTTGCTACCTCATATGTATCTTTTTCCAAAATTTCTAACATTTTCTTAACATAATGTTTCAAATTCATCACCACCAGGCCACCCCCCTTATCAGGTTTCATCAACCGGATAGGAATGCTAGGGAATGATGTTAATAAAAATCTTTCTTCTGTGGACATGTTGCGTTCCTTAGTATTCCTTTTCCTGTTATTATTTTTTGCCATGAATTCCCTAAATTCATGTTCACATAATAGTTTAAACATACTAATCAGTGTGTTAACTGGTGGGTTGAAGGTACTAGTAACCCTAAGATCATCTTGTCTACTTGTTGAGTTCCCTAACAATACAACTAATTTTAACTTCCATATGAAAAGCTTAAAATCAATCAACAACTCCGCCAAGTCAAACTTGTTTGTTGGTACAAATATCAAAACTTTAGAAAATAACTCAAGGGAACTGTCAATGTCATATTCACTGTAGTTGTAGATATTAAAATCGCCTTCTTTGTTAACAAATAATCTACAACGAATAAGAACAAACAGAGGCAAGGCTCCAGATTCTTCAGTTGATTTATTCACACAAACACAAGCGCTTTTACTGAATGCTTCTTCAGGTGTATATAAAATGACACTCACACACCTGCACTTATATCAAACATTCAACAGTCACATGATCAAGAAGTTAAGAACATTTAAAGGTACATAAATGCAATATAAAATTGTAACCACAATAAAATGCATAGCATCTTCTATCTAAATAAAGGCCTATACTTCAAAAAGAATACATAAATACAGTATGCAATTGTAACCACAAAAACACAACATATTCTATATACGTAAAGGTCTATTCTTCAGGATGGGTCTCATCGGTACATGGTCATTAAGGCCATGTCCTGCATTGGCTCTTAATCTAACAATCCACTTGGCCTCTAAATTCTCAGTCTGAGTTCTAATATCACCACCCCTCTGACTCTCATAACATCTTCCTAGCACCATAAATTTAAAAGTATGTTGGTCATGCATCTCTTTAACATGTTTTGCTAGAGCATTAAATTAACTGCCCTTCTTGATGTGATAAATGTGTTCCCTGATTCTATCTCTTAACAATCTGTCGGTTTTACCCACGTAGAATTTGTTACATGCTTGACAAGTAGCGAGATAAACTACATGAGAACTATCTCACCTAGCACTAGTTCTTAATCCATAAATTACAACTGTGTCAGGATGTTTAAATCCCCTGTCCGGGGTATAAAATTACAAAATTGGAACCTGCCACATGGTCTAGTCCCTGGTGCATCTGTAATCCTAATTTGATCTTTTGGGGTACATAATCGTCTCCTTAACAATTTTTTATTCTTAAAGGTAAACTGTGGATGTGTTCCTACTAGATTACTCACTTGTTTATCAGATGTTAAAATATTCCAATGTTTATTTATGATGTCAGCATACTGCCTTATGTTCCTCGAGAAATTGAAGCACATTCTAAGTGGTTGCAGTTTCTGTTTTTTATAGTCTCCATTATGGATATCACCTCCTACAGACTCAGAAAAATAAGGCTTGGCCCTACTATGTCTGAGGTTCTCTACTGTTTTTATACTGTTATTGACGAGTTGTTGGTCATAACCTCTCTCCATTAATTCTGTACTTATCAGTTCTATTTGTTCTTTGAAATCATCTTCCTTGGCATTTAATCTGGAAGTTCTATAAACCTGATTATGTGCAACATTCCTAAAAGTATACTGAGGATGCATGCTGTCCTTCCTTAATAAACTGTTCACATGGCATTCCTTCCTGAACATTTTACTATTCAGTGTGCCATTAGATTCTTGTATAATGGAAACATCCAAGAAATTAACTTCAGTATATGACCAATTCACAGTAAACCTGAGAAATTGTGTAGAAGCATTAATATAATCCACAAAATTCATCAACTGCTCTGGTGACCCCCTCCATAAAAGGAAGAGTTCATCTTCGAACCTCTGAAAAAAATAATATGTCATCTTTAAATGCACCCATAACCAAATTATCTTGTTCCCATTTTGACATAACAGCATTTGCATAACTGTTAGCACATGATGTTTCCATGGCTACCCTGTTGCATTGCCAATAAACTTTGTCCCTAAATACAAACACATTGTTCTCCAGCATCAAATGTAATAGCATCCGTATTAATGCTACCATGTCACTATTATATTCTGTAGTTTCAATCATCTGTTCAGCTACATTGTTGATCCCAATGTCATTTGGAATGACAGTAAAATGTGACACCACATCAAGAGTAATTAATAACGTTTGTTGCTCCTGTGGTTGTTGTTCTCTTTCACACGTAAACTTGTATTGGCCTCTTATAAAGTGTTCAGTGTCTTTCAGAGTATAAACTGACCGACCTATAAGCTTCCTAAGAATTTTCTCTGTGAAAATAGATATAGATTCCGTACACCAATTACATCTGGCCACAGTGGACCTCATAGGAGTATTCTCCTTATTTTTGTGTATTTTAGGGAGACCTTGAATCATTGGGGTGGTAGGATTAACTATAAGGAAATACCTTAACAGGTCTTCATCTATGAGACCCATCCTAGCTGTTTCCCTTAACTTGTTGTGTACATGTTCAATCATTCTTTTTACTTGTAATGGTGTGATAATTTTATAAAATTTATCATCATTCAATAAAATAAACATTCTCCTATCATAGTCTTCTCTATCTAAAATCACAATCTGTCCTCCCTTGTCTGCAGGACGTATCATAATAAATGGGTTCATTTCCAGATTAATTAGTGCTGTAAATTCAGCCTTAGTTAAATTATGCCATTTACTATTATGAGAATGAAGTTTCTGTGCATGATATACCCTATAAGCATCCTCTAAGCATAACTGCACAAACGCAGAAACCAAGGGGTTTAATTTAGGTAAAAGCAAACTAGGTTTCTTAAATACAAAATCTTCATTTTCATCATTATTAGCATACATAATTTTCAACATTAAATTTTGTGTGAATAATTTGATATCAAACACAACTTCAGTGATATCAGAATCAGTGACTGGAATAAACGAAAGACCTTTTCCAGAACATTACATTCATATCTAGATAGAATGTATGAAGATAAATTAACTATCAGTTTTGGTTGTTCATGAAGGCTTTCTTGATTGTATAGGGACTCACCATTCTTATTCATTGGATTGGTCGTGGTTCTACACAGAGATACCTGGTTACTGTTGGAATTTTTTGGCCAGTTCAAATAATCTACAATGGTGTGTTGCTTCCAGTCTACTCAGTGGATAGTCATCCAAATTCAGTTTCTCTTGTTGCTGCGTGTATTGTAGGTTCTTTGGGGGTAATGTACATTCGAGGACCACTTGTTCCCCCTCCCCCATTTGTAGTTTTTTTGGTGTTTTTTGTTGTGATTGAAATTGTTGTTGTGGGTAACCATCCCTCTCATTAGAATTCATCTGACAGTTATCAAGATCCACACCCGCATTAATGTAATGACCACTATCATTACTATTCTGGCCTTGATTCCAATTAGTCCTTGATGTTGATGGAATTTCCTGATCAAGGAATGTTCTTAGGCTAGGAGGGGTTACTTGGTTAGGCCTCCCTTGTTGGTATCCTGCCCCTTGCGAAGGTGGTGGTTTTGGATAAGCAGTACCCTCCTCATACGCCTTTAAGTCTCTTTGTAACTTCCTAATTTTCATTATTTTTAGCTTTTCCAATTGTTGAGCTATGCTATTAAAAATACGGTTATAGTCGTACTGGTAACAACTAATTACAGTGTCATTTTTAATATCAGCTTCCAACAATAGAATGTCACTAGCTAGGTTGTTGATTATTTTCTGGTAATGTTTCGACATACATTTGAGTAGTTCTAATCCTTGATTATTAAATAGTGTCACAAGTTCTTTATGAAAATCAGACTCTGCTTCAAGGCCTGTCGGGTATTGCCAATTCCTCAGGCCCTTTGGCACTATTTTCTCCTTTATGCATTTGTCAAAATAGTTAAGTTCCAGCTGGAGCTTTTAACTTTTAAAAGTTTAGTATCAAATGTTTTTAACTTTTCAGTGATACGTTTATTTCCTCTTGGGCTTCCATGTTAGAATGTACTTGTTGGTTGTCCAGGTTTAATTCGCTACTTAACCAGATAGTAATGTCCTGTGTAGCAGTTAAACCAGGAATTTGGAGCCCCCCCATTTAGTATACTTGTTTCCCTCTGGTTGTCCATATTCACTGCGTTATTACCACTAACACTGCTACCAAGTTGTAAATCCACTTGTTGTACCTGTTTGGCTACTACTGGGTAGGTAATTGTAGGAATAGCAGTCTTTTCCACATTTAATGGACCAGGACTCCATCCATTCACATCCGAAATCCGGTTGACCTTTGCGGTTAAACGTTCTAACCGCTCGTTCATCAGTTCAATGAGTTGAGTCAATTTACCTCCTTCCATCTCCTCACTTTGAGTCGGTGTCTCCACACTCATAATGTGGCACCCTACTTCTGTTGTCAAACTCAGTCCACACGACAACAAAACGAAAAGACAAGATACTTCAAACCAACGAACACAGATAGCAGCTCCACACTGAAATGCTGAGATGCACCTTTGATAGTTTACAGTTTCCACAGGTTCAACTAATAGTTCCAACAGACCAAGAACAAAAACAGTAGTGTTTTTGCTGGAACGCACCTTTAATAATTTGCAATTTCTACAAATTCAACAAATAGTTCCAACAGACCAAGGACAAAAATAGTAGTGTTAAAGCGCTTTTCATCCAGATATTGGTACCTTCATGTAATCCATAAAGGTATTTTAACCATAAAAAAATTCATATTGAGTAACTCAAATAGAATAAAATAAAATTTAAGTTAAAAACATCCCTGCTGTACAGAATGCTACATGTGGCAAGTTGTACCTATACAACTAAGAAGTAAAGGTAATAACAGCTAATCACCACTAAGCTGTCATTAGCGTTAATAGTTAATAGTTAAATAGTTTAGACAATATAGATTATTAGGTTTTTAATATGGCGCGATGTAGTAATATGATGTTACTAGTATGTTATTTTTTGTTGATTACGCAAATTTCTGGATATATAGGTATTTGTTTACAGGATTCATTAGTGGTACTATACATTAATGGTTTTATAAAATTGTTAGGGGTTTGGTTTAAGCAATAATGACATTCCATTTAGTTTAAGGTACTTATTTACTTATTTATTTATTTACTTATTTGTTTGCCATATATCAAATATATTATAAGTATTGAGGTTTTTCAGCCGTGTTACGCTAATGACAGCTTAGTGTATAGGTACAACTTGCCACATGTACCATTCTGTATTGCAGGGATGTTTTTAACTTCAATTTTATTATAGTCTATTTGAGTTACTCAGTATGAATTTTTTATGGTTAAAATACCTTTATGGATTACATGAAGGTACGAAATTAATAGGTACTATTAAAGATGGGTGCATGGGTCTTTTAAGAAATTGGGTGTGAGTAACAACGTCCACCTGATGATGTCATGTAATGAGGGTTTTTTAAACTAGAAGTTTAATGTAAATAGTGTTCTGAAGAAGTCCAGATAATATCCGGACGAAAAGCGCTTTAACACTACTATTTTTGTCCATGGTCTGTTGGAACTAATTGTTGAATTTGTGGAAACTGCAAATTATTAAAGGTGCGTTTCAGCAAAAACACTACTGTTTTTATTCTTGGTCTTTTGGAACTATTCGCTGAACCTGTGAAAACTGTAAACAATCAATGGTGCATCTCAGCATTTCAGTATGGAGCTACTATCTGTGTTAGTTGGTTTGAAGTAACTTGTCTTTTCATTTTGTTGTCATGTAGACTGAGTTTGAAAACATTTCTTTTATGTTTATGTGTTTGTGTCTGTCCTTGGTCTCCCATACAATTTGCACTTTTATCCCTCTTGAAACTGCCCTCCAAGCAAGGTCTGAGAAATCTGTGGTAACTGACTGCTTTGGAACAGGAAGAGAGAAAGGGAGGCCTGAATTTAGGGATATCTGTTGTCTCTACAAAGTGATTTCTCTTCTGACAAACACCAACATTGTGATCTGAAAAGACAAGGCGTGTTGGTGTGACCATAGAGACTTCAGGTACCATTGTATCTTCCTTATGTTGAGTCTTGCCAGGGTATCATGAGAATCATAGAAGCCAACCGACCCAAAATCCCACACAATGACCAAACTCTGAGTGGAACCCTTAGAACTAGATATAGATATAGATATTCATCTATTTTTTCCTGAGGAGGAACTGCGGTGCCTAGTTGACATCCCAGAAACATAGTCCTGTGAGAAGGAGTCAAGAAAGACCTTTGAATGTTCTCTTGGAATCCCAGCTTGTGTAAGAGATCTCTCACCCAACAGTGAGATTTCTGACACTTTAAAAAAGACTTTGCAAAGATAAGCATGTTGTCGAAATATAGAAAAATGTGGATAGCCTGTAGCCTGTAGTGAGG
Source organism: Protopterus annectens (assembly GCF_019279795.1). Lineage (NCBI taxonomy): Eukaryota > Metazoa > Chordata > Ceratodontiformes > Protopteridae > Protopterus > Protopterus annectens. Next base: position 156,724,618 of record NC_056731.1, read on the forward strand.
TATAACTGGAGCTAGACAGTTTGTGAACCCTCTTGGTGCAGTGGATTGTCCAAAGGGTAAGGCAGAATACTGATAATGTGATACAGGTACACAAAACCTTAAGAAACACCTGAAGTCTGGATGAATAGGAAGAAGATGATAAGCGTCTTTTAAATCTAGTGCTACCAGGAAAGTTGAATGTGAAAGAAGAGGAAACAGGTTATGAAATGACAGCATTTTGAATAAGGACAGTTTCACAAGCATGTTTAGGAAAGAATGATCCAAAACTGGTCTACAAACATTGTCTTTCTTTGGCACTATAAACATCCTGGAATACAACCCCTTTCCCACCTGGAAAGGGTAAACTGGTTCTTTCACTTTCAGGGACAGCATGTGATGAAAAACAGGAAGAAATGAAAGAGTCTAGCCTTTAGGATGAGGAGTTACCCCTGGGAAGGAGGGATTTCCCTCCATTGCCTTCTGGGCATACTACTCTTATAGTAGGTTTGGTGCCACCATTCCAAGTGGCTGCAGGATTAGGTGCTTCTCTCAGTTTTTAGCACTAGGGATTTCAGTTTCTGTGTATGAATTAGAATCTGAGTCTTCCTCTGTACTCTGTTTAGAAAGAGAATTTCAATATTTTTCTTAGTCAATAATTATTGGAAATTGTGTAACTAAATGATTGCTCCTTTTCAGGGTGTTTATTTTATTGCCAAATCATTTTAATTTACTTGTATGTCTATATTTTTGATACAATGTTTATCTTTGCTGGCTATTATCACTAATGTGGTCTGAAGATATCTTAGCACTTGATTGTTGTTACTCTTGTCTGAAACGTGTATTATAAACTGATCCATGGGAATGAGTAGACGCGCTAGAGGTAACTTGAGATGTAACCAGGGAAGTAGAATATGGATCAGTATTTGGTACTGCCACCTGGAGGCTTGGAGAAGGAGGGATGTCAGTTTGGAAAGAAGCAGATTGATCATATGGAAGAGGATGGGCGGAAAGAATCATAAGCCAGTTGTTGTCAGCAGAATTTGGTTGATTAACAGTTCATTTTTCTAACTGTTATAAAGGATATAAAACTCAGGCATGGTATTTTTCTTCTGCGCATTTTTGTAATATATTTACTGTTCCATTACCTGCTCGTACCTGTGTTTTCAATCTAGCTGAATTGTATTTGAAAGTTCTAACTGCAGATTCCATTTCCTTATTTTAAAATTCCTCTTGCCAGTCATTAAAAGTTGATCAGCAAGAGGCAGGTACTTTATTCCCTTTCTGTTTCAGTTTCTTTTTAATATTTTCTTGAATTTTCTTATCAAAAGTTCCACCCACTGAGAACTACAAGGGACTATCATTTTTAGTGAGCTCATATCATTTTAAGTAATTACAATTGTCTCAACCATACTTTTTAAATATATGCCTTCCTGGAGTCGCAGACAACAGCTCGTTTAATACACATATATTGGCACTCATTATATTCTCCAAATTGCCTAATCACACACCGAACGTGGATACATACGCGACTATGATAATAAGTCCACTGTAATACTAGCAAGGAATCATCTGTGCTCCTTAATTATTTTTCTTTTTGATTAAAACCCACTCTCATAATATTAAGAATACTCTGTTCTTATGACAAGAATACTGTAGTCCTTGTTACTTTATGATTAAGCACCTATCTCATTAATCAAAAAACTTTTATATTGTTATTTAAATGATTAGTTGTCACTGTTATCTAGTTTCCCAACTCTTACACAATTTAACACTCATACAGTTGTATCTAATATAGACATTGCTAGTAAAGCTTATCTGCAGAGACTCAAAAACTTTGCTGAAGGTGAATAAAACAGAGTTGTGTATTGACACTGAAGATATATGCTAGACAGCAAACCTTGCAAAAGTGGGCACAGTGGCAATTTATGCTGCATCAATTCATATACAACTCAGGAAATCCACAATTTCATGACAACAAACTAAGGTACCAAAATACCTTCAGACAACACAGTTCAGCAGAGAAGAATAGTCTTGTTTAATTAATAGAGCACGTGTATGTGGGGGACAAGACAATGAATGACCTGTCTCCCCAAGTAAAAGAAAGCTTCATTCTTTTATATTATTTTTGTCTCAACTATATAGTTACAATTATTTTACAGCCACTGACCAATTAAAAATGAATATCCTTGCATTATGTTTTGCTAGCTAAGGATCTCCTGACTCTCTATCTGTACCTCTCCATATTAGGGGCAAGCTCTGAGTTTCCTAGCAGAACTTTCTTCACTTAGCCAAGCTGGCACTTTTCATGTTGGCATGAAATAAATAATAAAATGTAGACAGAAACTAACACAAATCTGTTTTGAAATGAAACAAGATTTAAAACATATTCATTAAATATTTTTTTCTATTACACTTCTCTCTTCACAAGAGTGCACAGCACTGCAGTCACATCTGCACTATAAGCAGTATGTACAACTTGTGGGGTATTATACACTACTATAAGTGTGCACAACACGGCAGTTCCATGTATGCTGTATGCTACTTGCAGTATGTACTTATAACATATTAAGTACCTGTGGGGGTATTATGCACTGCTATAGGTGTGCACAACAGGGCAGTACCATGTATACTAAATGTAGTAAGTCCTTGTAACATGGTAATCACTTGTAGGGGTATTATACACTGCTATGTGTGCACAATAAGGCAGTAACATATGTACTACATACAGTATGTACTTATAACATGGTAAGTGCTTGGAAGTGTTATACACTACAAGTGTACACAACAGGACAGTACTATGTGCAGTATATACTTAGAATATGGTAGGAACATGTGGGGTGTTATACACTACTATAAATGTGCACAACAGGGCAGTATATTCCTCTCAGCTCTCCAGATTTTTGTCTGATAATCTTTGTCTCTTTTTCATAAAATGTGTAATTTTCTGAAAAATCACTGAGGACTGAGGTCACTAAATAATGACATACATTTAGTTTCAGACTTCATGTCCTTCAGAAAATGCATACTAACACAAGCCCTATATTTTAGGCTTTGTCCAGATTTCTTGCACTAAGAGGTTCAGCGGTATGGGGCAGTAATGTGGATACTGCACACAGTCTGTTCTTATACCATGGTAGATGCAGAGAGGATGTTATACACTATTATAATAGTGCAAAGAGAGAAAGCTTACATGTACTATATGCAGGAAGCCTTGCATGTCAGAACTGGTGCTATACATGTCTCTAAGAATGCCCAGTAAGATAGCACTACATGTACTACATGCAGATTACATGTTGGGTGTTTGTACGACTATAAAATGATACTATAACTGCTCATAGCAGGGCAGTACTGTGTACTATACATAAGGAGTAGTGATCTATGTGCTTAGTAGATAGTGCATTAGCTGTGTTAGTAGGCTTCACAGTTCAGCAGCATATACCAGGAGGTATGGTATTATACTAAGAATTCATAGAATTACAGCTCTGTTTTCTATGTGTATGACTTGTACACAAGGTATCTGTCTAAATTGGACTTTATCACTGATATTATGAAAGTACTGGATGGTACAGTGGTGCATCGGTTGCATTGTTGGCTCACAGTAAGAGGTTCTCTAGTTCAATTCTCAGCTGGGGTGCCTTCGGTGTGGATTCTGTATGTCTTCCCTGCATTTGTGTGGGGTTTCTCTGGGTGCTCCGGTTTCCTCCCACGTTACAAATACATGCATCTGGAGCATTTCTCCCCGGCCAGGCCTCCTCTGAAATTGGCTTTGTTCCAAGTCACACTAGCCAGTAAAAAAACATTAAAAAATAAATAATGTACCGAGTCCTGTCACATTATAGAACCTTATGGGTTGTACTGATATCATTACTGACAAGCATTTCTTGTGGTTGTGTTTATATTGCTGCTGTGTTAAAAGAGCAGCAGACATATTTTACCGGCAACCTGACAAAACATGTTAGGGACATATGTGCAGGTGTAAGTATGTATATTCTGTGTGAGCAGGAACGTGTGTGTCCATGCAGATAGATGGATCGACAGGTACCCTGATCTAACTTGTCTTGTGCATTTGGTAAATAGACTGATATAGAGACAGACAGCTGGATTTAACAATACGTATACATACTGCCATCTATAGGGCAAATATCACCTTATCACTTTAATACAGATGGGATCATTGGATCTGCCTTCATCAGAGGACAATGGCCTCAGTCCTGCTATGCACCTCAGCCACTGCAATATGATACAGTTTCAGAGGACAGCACTGCTATATGCCATTAGTTTATGAATAACAACAATGCTACTATACATTGTGAGGATTATTTATATATGTTCTCTGCAAATGTTTTTATACGTTTGTATACTTGGAGTACGACAACACATCGCTTCTGATGCATTGTTGCACAATTTTTGTCAAAAATGAGAATTTTTTTTTTATTTCCTTGGATTTTGCAGTGAATTGTCCATATGCAGTGCATATAATCTTTATAATACTATTTATAACATAATATATATATATATATATATATATATATATATATATATATATATATATATATATTTAAGATCCACCCATCAAATGCAGTTGCTGGTTGCAATGTTAATGTTTATTTCCTGTCATTTATCATCTCAGGTCATTGCATGCCCCACCCTTTGGAATGTGCTTGGACATATATAAAGATACTTACATTTAGGAGCAGATGAAACAGGTTTGGGATGACTCAAACTCCTCTCTCATTGCTTGTATGATGAATGAACTGTCCACCAACTGTGCCTCAGACTGGCAGCTCTGGTCCGGGGGAACGATAATCAGTCCAGATCTGGTTTTGCAGGAAAGAGACACGTCGGTTAACTGCAGGTGTCTATCCTGGTCAAGCCATACAAAAAGAAAATGAAAAGGAAAACTAGCATAATAAGATATGCGCAGCTTATTTAAAGTTTTCCTTTATTAAAGAAAAGGTAGTTTTTAGTTTTGAAGCACATACTTTCTCTACAATGGTGAATTAATGCTGCAGATTAAACGTTCTTACTCACTGGTCAGCTTTCAAAGGTAAAAGCTATACCTTAGAAGACACATGATGATTGTAATCTGTGCAATTATAACACTATAAAGAATCGATATTTCATAAAGTAAACAGTGGATAATAATTTTAAATTCGACTTGCATATACAAAACTGGATAACAAAAACTCATAAAAACCCAGAGGTGCTTTATAGATCTAAAAACCTTCTCACCAATGCAACTAAAACTACACTTGCCACTACTTATCTCCTCCCCACACTTCTTTATGGTGCTCCCATCCTTACTAACCTTCAGGCATCACAAAAATCAAAACATGAACAATGCTATAACAAAGTTACTGAATTTGCAGCCAATACTACTTTCAGAACCCACCTCTGTATCACACTAAAAGGCCTAAACAGGTTAAAACTACCCCACTAACTGCCATAAACACAACTTCTTACCACCTATAAATTTATCCAGAATCCATCTACTTGTCCAACACCAAATAACATTTTACAAAACTAAAAACACTCCAAAAGGCTCACATATTGCTGAACAACTTCACCAGCATCAAACTGGTGTGCTTTAAGTTGCTGAAATATTAGAACAGCTGTCCAATGAGATAAACCAATATATCCAGGTGTGTTATGATCATAGAATTAAAGAGGAGGTCTGCACATCTTCATGGTCATCTGAGTTAGAAGAACGAATGTTCCTTTAAACCCATGCTTCTTTTTTCTACCAGTAAACTGCAGTACCAGAAAAGGTCAGCCCCATGTTGGCCACTACCTTGAGGTTGCTGGAGGTTCCTAAGGTTTGGCTGGACTCCTGAGGTCTGTGATCATTCTCTCAGCAGGTCCTGTCCATCTAGAAATTCCTCTACCATATGCTTGCATGTGCATGGAGCATTTAAGATGGTTCTTATAGAATCGCAATCAGATACCTTCTCAGTATGTGCCCAAATCTTCCATTAAGAGCAGGTGCATTTGTATATCTTTAGATGAGGTGCTACAAGTCAGCTCTGAAGAAAGTGACTTGGGTTTGTTTGGGATGACTGTAATATAAAGCTATATTCTAAGCCTGTAGACAAAAAAGGTCACAAGAGATGCTGCACTACATGAGCACTACATCTGCTGAGATCTGCTAGTTTTGATTTAGGCTGCACGTTCACATTCTTTTATTTTCAGAATTAATTTTACACAACTGTGTTTAAAGTTGTTCATTATGATCCATTGACCAAAACCACCCATCTGTCCACAAACCTATCACATTGTCGATACTTCTACCATGTTGCTAAGGCCTACAACTCCTTACCTGTATCTATCAAATCAATACCCTTCATTCCATCCTTCAAAACCATTCTGAAAGACTTCTTAGCCAAACGCTGCCTCTGTTCATACACAACACCAGGATAAACTATATCCCTAAATAAGAACATATACCCAGTCATTCCTTATACCTCCTTACCCTCCCTTCTTCACTCAATTCCTTACTTCTATCAAGTTCTCTTCCCTCACCTTTCTCTCTTTAAATATACCATACACCTGCTTTTATCTCACTTCATATTGCAATTTTAGTTTGTATTTTACTAACTTACTTTTAATTTCTCTATAAACTGGTTAAAATTTATCTAAATATTGTCATTAACATATAACTTGTATGTTTTCTTAACCAATATTTTCTTATTATGCCTAATTTGGTACAATTAAACTGTAGTTGTTTTCGTATTATTTTTAAAGACTGCAAAATTATTGTTCTTAAAATCCTTTGTAATACTTTGGAGCTTTTCTCCCCAGGCCTCCACTGAAAATGGGCTCCTACCAAGTTGGACTTTCCCTTTCATCAAACATCAATAAATGAATACTTAAAATAAACATGCTGTGTCACTGTAAGAAAACTGCAAGTGTATAAAAGTCAATAATTTGACACTTTAAAGGCATCAGCTTCACAGTAAATGTGAAAGACAATGATCTTCAACATTTGTGTGCATCAGTCAGGGAATGTACAGCTGTGTAAGTAAACTTAACATAATACTAGATGTTTGAATGATCACTGCTGTACTATTTTTAACTATAAGGGTTGTATCCTGCTAAAGATGATACAGCTGGCCAGATTCCAAAGCTGCGGGGCACCTTCCACATACCCAAATTATCAGGCAGCTCATGCCGAGCTGACTAAAAGATAAGTTTGAGTGCCAAGCAATTCAGAGATTTCCTGCCAGCATAGGGATGGTGGCTGAATCCTGAAAGGACAATGTTAGGAAGTTAAAAAGTAAATAATCACACCTTAGGATAAACTACACACTAAAAAACAACTGGAATGGAGGGAGGAAGCAGCTACTGCATCAGTGATCATTTGAACATTTACTGTTATGGTAAGCTTACTTATACAACTGTATAATGTTCATCATATTAATCACTGCTGCTGTAGCTTTAGCTTTATGGGTAGAGTACCATAGCTAACTACATTTGGAAGGTGGAAGGAGAAGAGAGTAGTAGTTCCTGGAGAATGGTCTTAACAAAACTTGATCTCAAACTAGAGGAGGAATCAAGATTATAGTGCTTTGTAAAAGTATGTACACCAAGTTGCTAGAATACTTCTAACATCTAAAGCTTTCAAAAAAAGTTTTAGATGAAGCCAAGGCCCTGCTAAAGTGAACCTTGACCCTACCTGGAATAATTTTGTGTGGTGAGTATAACAAAAGGTGATAGTTTTAGACAATCATTTAGAAATAATCAATTTTGATACAGGTTGTTCCCTCTTCTTACCTTCATAAGAAATGAAGATAGTCCCCAAGTTATCTGTGGATATCCAAGATATGGAGTATGCTTTCTCCCTCATTTTTGGGTTCAGGAAAGAAAACAGGGAGCTGGATAGTTTGGCTAAAAGTAACCTCAGATATCACCTTAGGCATAAAAGAAGGGGTCTATATTACAAAAGCAAAAATTCCTAAGTGTGCGAATACCTAAACATCGACCCCCTTACCGCGAACCGCGAAAATCCTGAATGCACTATATCATGAAAAAAAAATATCGACCTGCAATAGTCGGCCAACCCCACCACCCGCTACATACTACCTACCTAACTATGCACTATCCTTAACCCCTCCCTAACCCTAAGGTCCGTAACTACCTCACACCTCCCCTACACACATACACCAAAAGAAAATAAATAAAGCACATACATACATTTAAAAAATCCCTACCTCCAACACTATACTAAACTTCACATACACAACTAACTATGCACTATCCTTAACCCCTCCCTAACCCTAAGGTCCGTAACTACCGCACACTTCCCCTATACACATACACCCAAACAAAATAAATAAAACACATACATACACTTAAAAAAACCCTACCTCCAAAACTATACTAAACTCCACATACACAACTAACTATGCACTATCCTTAACCCTTCTCTAACCCTAAGGTCCATAACTACCACACACTTCCCCTACATACATACACCCAAACAAAATAAATAAAACACAGTCGCCTCACAGTAAGACGTTGTCCTGTTCGATTCTCAGCTAGAGCGTCTTCTGCGTGGAGACATGCGTGAATGGGCATACCTTCATTGAAGGTTGTGCGTCAGGGCCAGCAACTCGGCATGTAAAAATCTACTACCAATCATTAGCAGACCGAAGTTCTGCTGTGGCGACCCCTAACCGGGAAAAGACAAAAGACTCAACAACATACATTTAAAAAACACCTACTTCTAACACTACACTAACTCTTACATACATTACCTATCTATGCACTTACCTTAACCCAAATCCTAATACTAAATTCCTATCTATCGCACACTTACCTTATGGAGCTATACTACAGATGGGCCAACCAAAACAAATCAACATTTCGAACGTCATGGTTTTGAACTTTTGTGGTTTACGTACTTCATGCAACACAGGTCGACGTCTTCATATTCGCCTAAAGGAATCTTTGCTCTCATAATAGGAACCCTAAAAGAAGGACTAGTTCACAAAGAAATCATGTTCTTGAGGAAAATTAGATAGGATTACCTCTCCATAAGAGGTTGCAACTTAGATGGCCATCTTGCAGAAGTCAGAGCAATCAGTAAAACTGTTTTCCATGTTTGTAAACACAAAATTAAGATACCAAGTAGGGGCCACCAGTTTTCTCGGAGGCATTTTATGTAAAACCCCTTTCAAAAACATGCTGATATTAGAATACATTGAAAGAGGAGGAGCCATGAGCAGACATGCTGAAATGGCTGATAAATGAACCTTGATAGAGGAGTAAGAAAGACTATAGGATGGTAGTTTACACATTATGGTAAAAACAGAGAACAACTAGCCCTGATTGGGTGGTGGTTATGTTGTTGGCACCAAGCAGAAAGTTTATTCCATTTGATAATATATGACTTTGTAGTAGCAGGCTTCCTTGCCTCCATTAGTGCCTGCTGTATGTCCTAAGTAAACAGGTGCCTAAAACAAATTATGACCCTATCATCCAGGCAGTAAGTTGAAATTAATTAGTGTCATGGTGTATCAAATACCCCTGTTAAGTTGATCCAGTTTGTGAGGAAGATTGTGGAAATTGCCTCTGACCATTTCTAAAACAAGGGAGAACCATGGTTGTTTGGGCCAGAAGGCAGTTAGCACAGAAGTACCTTGGATATTAATGGAAAGGGTGGAAAAGCATATAGGAGCACTCCTCTTCAAGGAAAAAAAATTAGAAAAGAAAAGGCAACTGTCTTCCAGGACTTCTTGCATGGATTCCTGCAGCACAATCTTGCCAGGTTATTTTTCAGGCAGGAAACCCCAACAGATGGATCATATATTGGAACATCTCCCATTGTTCTGCTTAACATGTCTGACACAATGTTTTTCTCAACTCAACTGTAGGATGCCTGTAGATTGTGCTGTGAAGCTATGTCCCAAGATAACATAGCTAGTATGCAGAGGAGGTACAGCCTGGATACCCCTTGCTTTTTGATGTACTGGTTGACTGTAGTATTGTCTGTAAGAAACTGAAGTGGTCCCAAGGATGAAAGATGATTCAGAGAATTGTGTGCCTTCATCAAGCCAAGCATCTCTTTTATGTTGTGTCTGTCCTTGGTGTCACACACACATTGCACTTTTGTCCCTCTTGAAAGTGCTCTCCAAGCAAAGTTTAAGAAATCTGTGGTGACTCACTGCCTTGGAAGAGAAAGAGAGAAATGAAGACTTAGATTTAACGGTATCTCTGTATCCACCAAGTGATTTCTTTTCTTACAATCCCCAGCCTTGCGATCTGAAAAGACGGGATGTTCTTGTGATCAAAGAGATTTCAGATACCACTGTATCTTCCTCATGTAGAGTGTTGCCAGGGGTATCGTGAGAATCTTTGAAGCCATGTGAGTCATAATCCTGAGGTATTCCCGCACAGTGACCAAACTCTGAGTGGAAAACCATAAAAACAGATATAGATATAGATATAGATATAGATATAGATACAGATATAGACCTTTCTTTTTCCTGTTGAAAGAAAGCTCTTTGAACCATGTGTTTTGTTGACTTTCCAGAAACACAGTCTTGTGAGAAGGGGTCAAGAAAGATTTTTGAATGTTCTCTTGGAATCGCAGCTTGTGTAAGAGATCTCTCACCCAAGAGAGAGATTCCTGACAGTTTGAAAAACACTCTGCAAAGATAAGCACGTTATCTAAATATAGAAAAATGTGGATGCCCTGTAGCCTTCAATGAGTTATAACTAGTGCTAAACACTTTGAGAACACTATTGGTGCAGTGGACTGTCCTAAGTTAAGGCAGAGAATTGATTATGTGATCTTTACGCACAAAACCTTAAGAAACACCTGAAGTCTGGATGATAAGCACCTTTTAAATCTAGTATTACCAAAAAAGTTGAATGAGGAAGAAGAAAAGTGTTGTGAAATGACATAATTTTGAATATGGGCACTGTCCCAAACTGGTTTAGAAAAGAACAATCCAAAACTGGTCCCCAAGCATTTTCATTCCTTGGCACTAAAACATCCTTGAATAAAACCCCTTTCCCATCTGGAAAGAGGAACTGGTTCTCTCACTCCCTGGGGCAGTGTGTGATGAAAGATAGGAGGAAACTAAAGAGACTACTCTTTAGTGTGAGGAGTTACCCCATGGAAAGGAGGAATGTCCCTCCATTGCCATCTGTAATCTTGATGAAAGATCTTCAGAACCCATTTATCTGAAACCATCTGTTTCCAAAGAGAAAAGTAGAATTCAGACATTCTGTGGAAAAAAAAGGATTTGTCAGGGTATGGAGGAGTGTGACTAAGTCTCTTAAATAGTCATTTTCATCCTTATCAGAAATAGTAAGACTGGAATTAACTAAGTGTAAAAACACTTAAAGACTGGGCAGCTTTCTACATCCTTATCAGCCTTCTTAACTGCTTTGGTTCTGGCTTTGGGAACTTCCAGGATTCATCTTGTAACCCTCTTGCCATTTTTTCTTACATGTCTGTTTACCTGCATTTTGTTGAGACTGTTTTCTCTTACCAAAATTGAATGAAGAGTAAGAGAATCCCTTGGAAAATTTAGAAAAAAACAGCTGAAAAATCTTAACAGATTATCTGTATCAGTTTATCCCTTTTATCCCACTTTTTGATCATCTCTGCAGCAAAAGGGCCAAAATCTAAATCTCTGTCCAACAGAGAATTTAAAATCTCATTTTTAACATTATATAAGAGGCTCTGAAAATGTGCCATGCAGTCCTCCTCAAGACAGTACCAATGGCCATAGTCCTGGAAGCAGTATCAACAGAGGCATACACTACAATTACAGTATTTAAAGTAGATTTTTCTGGGTCTATATCACAACACCGAACTTACAAAAGTTTGATCGCTGTAATATTGAACCCTATGGTCCAAAACCCAACAAAACTGAAAACACAAAACAGCGATTTTTTTCTGTGACAAAAAAAATTAACCTTAAACTTAAACTGAAGTGGGCGGCTTTGTCCCCCCACACCCCCCTACTTAAATATACCAACTCTGAGATTGCACCACAGTGGAGGAAATAGCAAAGCCACAAAAACAGACCGCCAATTTTTTTTTCCCTGGGAAAAAAGTCAATGAGCCATGGCTTCGCTATTTTCAACTTTTGGACTTTAGGGTACGATATTACAATGTTCAAACTAGTTTTAGTTTGACATTGTGTTATAGACCTGATTTCAAAATATTCCTCATACTTTCACAATTAGTCATAACAAATCTTAATATATGAGCCTGACACTTCAAAATTCTGAAAATCAAAGTTGCAGAAACATTCACTTTTTCCCCATGCTTATCAATAATTTTCCCATCCATTTCAGAAAGAGTAGGATTTGAATTAACTAAGTGTATAAAAACTTAAAAGAATGAGCAACTGTGTACATCCTATCTACCTTTTTAGGGTCAGCTGGCTGACTGTCAAGAAAATTGCAAATAGTAGCACACATGTTTTCCAAAGCTGACAGAACTGGAGGAATGGGTGCAGGCTCTGGAAATTTCTTTTGTAACAGCTCAGAGTAATTTCTTAGGGACTGAGAAACCTCAGTGTTCTCCCACTAAAAATACTGGTACATTCTTGAAATAGTCTGAAAGAAAGAGAACCCCCTCAGATGGAGTCAGAAACTGAGTTCTCTTCTAAGTCAGAAATCTGATGAGAAAAGTCTGTATCTGTCCCTTCATGCTCCTATCCAGATTCAGAATCTTGAATCTGTTCAAGAAAGGAAGTGTCCCCTTTCTTTCACTAGAAAGTAGTTTACAAGAAGGATCAATAGCAGGAATTATACTCTGTGCCAGAGCCAGTAAACTACTCTTGTCTAAGGACATTTGAGGAGTAGATACATATTTAGACTTCTGTTTCTTTTTGAAAGGAAAATGGGACTGACAGGGTTATTAATGGTAGCATCAGTTCCGCAGGGATGGGCACAACATTTGGAGAAAACAGGGAACTCTTCCCTCTCCCCTTTCCTAGGACTGACAAAAGTGGTTCTCCCTTGCCATCTAAGGGGACCCAACTACCACAGAGGATGTGGATAGCCCTGGTCCATAGTGACTGTAGGTGTTACACCAGTAGGATCCTGGGTATAAGCTGAATAGTCTGATTTACAATGTATTGTCAATGCAGAGATAAATTGCTAGCCTACTGTGATGGCAAAATCTGTTTGCTTAATTTTTGAGGCTGGAAGAATAACTGAATGTGAAACTGACAGATTGTTCCATGGTCAAGCCAAAATGGTGCCTCTTTTTCCAGGGGAACACAAGCAGCAAATGACATTAAAAACATAAAAGTCTCTAAAAGTCACTTTTTTGCACACAAAAATAACAAAATGCACTTTAAAACACTTTGTCAGCCCCACAAAGTAAAATAAACACATTTTCTGCAGAGAAAAACATGGGTTTCAGTTTTACTGTTAAGCATATTTTTTCATATTTCTGTAAATCTTTCAGTAAACAAGCACTTACAGAGAAATTTCTTGTCACATGAAAGAGTATGTCTGGTTAACCAAAATGTTCTGACAATACATATCTAGGTTGTACAATTTTCAAGATATGAACATTTGTTTTTGAAAGTTTGCAAAAAATATAATTCAGGGTTTGTATGCTACACCTGTTGCTCTATTAACATTTTTAATGTATTGGATTAATATGGGAAGTATCTCCCTGGCGTTGTCTAGTGTTCCTCCCAGCTTCATCTTGAAGTCTTGAGCACAGCCATTTAAGGTGTAGCATCCCACACAGACAGACATACTCACATCCTTCTCAACTGTCACTGGTTTTACAGTATATCCCTGATTTTTGTCTTAAGCATGCCCTTCCCCTCTTAACTGACGGACCACTGCAATCAATCCATTATATCAGCATTAGAGTTTCCCATTTCTTATTGTTCAGAAAATACCTCCTAATGTAGCAGCTCCTTTGTAATGTACTGCTAATGAGATGTATAGTGAGTAAAAATTGTGGGGTTCAATTTATTCCCATTGTTCTTTTCTTTAAGTTACTTATAATAAAATTTAGAAGATATCCCTGATGTCTAGTGTTAGTGCACTAGGCCTAAGGATATGAGTAAAAGATATGGGGGTTCAATCTTTTCCCATTATTTTTTTAAGTGAATTATAATAATATTTAAAAGCTACCCCTGATGTCAAGTGTTAGTGCATAGGACTAAGGATCTGCCTGTTTGAGCAGATGGTTTCTGTGCTGGGGGTACAAGATTCAAGGCTTTTCTCTTCAGTTGTTAAGTGAGGTAAGGTAATATTAACTCACTGTCCCTTGTGTCAACTCTTACCCCTCTATATGTCTTACGTCTTTTTTGCTGTAAAATGTATTTTATAACTTCTTAATTGATAAATGGTAATATTTCATATCCCTGGTGTCTAGCATTCCTCCCCCACCCATAAGTCTGTAGTATTCCAAAGCTGTTGTTCTATTAACTTTCTAAGCATCCTTAGGGCAATACTAAAAGAGTGTCTCCAGTGTCAAATGTCACTCACCTCTGCACCATACCTCTTTTGTGTTGTAAAACCTGTTGTACTATTACCTAATAATAATAAATCCCCCTGGTTTCTACAGACCCCCATGCTACTGACTTTACTCATTACTTTCAGAGACTTCAGATGTATGACAGCATCCCTACCACCACACACACATGCACTAATATGCACATTCATGCATGCACCCACACATAAACACACACATAGACATAGACACCCCCCACCTGATTGTACTTACAGACACACTCGCCCATTCACCCCTGCAAACACAGAGACACGCACACAAACATGCATGCACACACTACTTTATCTATCCCCTAGCTAGCCCCCTACTGAAACCACTCAGGAAGACACATAGTCTCAATGCACACATGCGCGCCACACACACACACACACACAAACACATACATACATCTAATAAACACTCATACACAGAAGTACATCTCCCCAGCACCACAATTTGTCAAACTCCTCCATATTTACCTCTAACACAGTCTTAAGCTTTGCAAGTAATGGGTGAACTTTCAGCAAATTTAACTGACTTGGCTGGCTGAGTGCGTCTATATCACATTATTGAATATGTGAATATCGAACGCTCACATGAGCGAATATTCACATACTTGAAAATGGCCACACACCCCCTCCCACTAAATATATATTCCTACTTCAAGATTACACTACAGTGACGAAAGGGCAAAAATCCCAATCTTCACTGTACTGCAAAAAAAAATTCATAAACCGAGTACTGAATATTCATTCATGTGAGCGTTCAATATTCACATATTCGATGAAGTGATATAGATCCGGCTGAGCTACCTTACAATTAGCTCAGCTGCATCAGTAAAAATCCAATTCCTGGTGCAGAGTAAATGATGAACGGTGCAGCTCGAACAGGACAGGAAAAATTTTATTAAATAACACAATTCCACAAGTTCAAATCCACAGGTTAAGCGCTTTCATCTGTTCAATATACAGACTTCCTCAGAACCAAGATAACCCATCACCAGCACTCATTATATATCCAATTTGACGCCAAAATTTTAAAATATCCTTATACAGCCTTAAAGAAACATTCTACAATTCCTCTCAAGCACGAAACTAATACATAACATATGTATATACTTTTATCTAAACTGTTTATCTAAAACACTTGACTCAAATGCTTGTGAACTATATAAATGTAAAATAAATAAATAAATGTTATACTTGTAAAAATGTATAACATTTTTTATATAAAACTAGTATACAATATATAAATGTATAAATATATGAATATAAATATACTTTAAAAAATTCACATAATTGATACAATATGTTTTTTAAAAAATTCAATATAGTTTTGACTGGAATATATATCGAAAAAAATAAATAGTTAAATAATATGTGTACTTATATAGATAAACGTCTTAACAGGTATATAATGTTAAAAATCATGTTGGAAATATATTGGAAATATATACAGCAAATCTGATGTATAGGGTATGCTAAAACAATTGACAAAACTACAACATAATTAGTCAAGAATAAGAAATGGTTTCATACTGATACTATCATTAATGCCTGGCAAACTTGTGGCATCAGTAAATATCTGCCACTTACTTTCCATCATTGCTAAGTACACTTTCCAATTACCCCCACAAACACTACTTTCAATATGTTCTAAAATGGAAAATTTGAAATAATGTTGGTTCCCTTTACTAAATATATGCTTATACAAGGCATTCTTCATATCTTTAGTCTGAATCTTATAATAATGTTCATATATTCTTTTTTTAAAATTCCTCTCGGTCTTGCCTATGTAGAATGCTGGGCATACAACATCATCGCCTGAAGCTGAGTTCACTTTTGACTTTAACTTATTCCATTCGAAAGATGAAGCCCAGCGGGTGGGAACGAGACCAAAATACCGACAGCCAGTAAAAACATATTCGGCTATTACGAAGAATCCAACTAACCAGAGTAAAGGTACTGTTTATAACAAAAATGTATCCAGTCCCTTTGGCAATTACAAAACATCAGTTACTAAAGGGCAACCTACTATGGGACATAAATGTATCAGTACTAATCGTAATGACGATGTTATGGATAATTTTTTATGCAATGAATATGATTTTATCAATGTAAATGAAAATTGTGGTGTGTACAACAATAGGAAGTATTCGCAAAATGCTGTTGATTCTATTAGAGATAAAATACAAATATTGGGTAAAAAATTGATCAATGTTAAATGTTTAAATGTTTTAAAATAGATAATGCATATTTAGCCAAACGTTTAGCAATACACATTGTACCCAAGGGACTCAGGTTTTTTAAACTACCTTTAGGAATTGAGTACGACTCAGAAATGATTTTAGATTTTAACAAAATGTTTGATGTTTTTGGATGCACATATATGAATTTGTTAATGAAATATAATGATGAGAAACTGTCTATCATTGTAAAGGAAATAGAGAATTTGAATGAAGAAATATTACAAGACATTACATTTGAACAATGGAGAGAATATTATTTTAAACAATTTCAAATAGCAGAAAATAAGGCTAAGAATATATATAATAGAAAGCAATGGAAGATACAGCGAGACGTTGAACTATATGAGAACAACAGAGTGTACATTTGGCCAAAAGATAGAATAGTCAAAGAGAAGGAAAAGTTTCAGAATGTCAGAAGTAGAGGTAGTAATTATGAAGGGGAGTCAAATTTTCAAGGAGGAAGATTTTTTCCAGCCCCGAAAAAGCAGTACAGAAATTAATGACAAATATGTCTCAGACAGTTTTTGATACCAATATTGAGCACATTGATTATGATTTTCAACAACATATAGGGGTCAAGAAGGATGTTGTGGATGGCCATATATATATCCAAGGAAGTAAGTTTTATATGGATGGAAAGGAAGGTAATGCTTTCTCACACTCATACAATGGCACTAGTTCTGATTTAGCAGTAGAGAAACTGAACACTATCCACTTCCCTACAGTTTTTGATATGAATACTGAACAAACTAATGATGAAACTCTATTACATATAGAGGAAGAAGTAGATGGTCAAGATAATGGGATAAACACAGTAGGAAGTGAAGGTAAAGTTATTTTACACACACACAATGGTTTCAATGTTTATAACTATACAGATCATGAAATAGGCTATGAGTTTTTTACATTGTTTAGTAAAGGGTGAAGTATATACCCACCACTAGTTTTAATTTAGTTGATACTATCAAGGAAATAAAATTATATTGCAGAAGGTTAAATTTGGCATTACAATTTGGACAAAAAGATGAAATGACTGGGCATGGGATACAAAATAATTTGAAAAGAAAAAGCTCATATATCCCAGTCCCAAACACCCAAGTAGTCAATTCTGAAAAAATGGTATGTAAAGAAATCTATTGGCTATACAAGAATATTAAGGTAGGTGACGGTCACAATAAAATGATGGATGACAATCTTAATAATAATGAACGGAGATGTTTAGAATCACTCATTAGTAACAAAGAAATCAGAATAATGAAGCCAGATAAAGGAGGAGGTATAGTAATATACAATAGTTTTGACTATAATGCCAAGATATTCAATATCTTACATCCATCAGGTAACTACGAAGCTATCTCTTTAAACCAAGTTAATATAGGTTATAAAAGAATCGACTTAGCTATTGAAGAATATTTGATAGACAATAGAATCATGAAGGAGATTTATGAATTTATTAAAGAAGAATTACCCATAGTGGCGAACATTATAGGTATACCTAAAGTTCATAAATGTATGGACAATCCTCCGTTCAGACCTATAATATCTGGATCTAGTTCGAAGACGTATAATTTGGGTATGAAAATTGATAGATGGACAAAACATGTATATGATAACATTCCACATCTAACCAAGGATTCTTGGAATTTTTTAAGTAAATTAACTTCTGATATTTGGAATGAAGGGTTGATTTTTTTGACAATTGACGTCATTGATCTTTTCTCATGTATACCTAAAGATGTAGGTTTGGAATATTTCTGTAATAGCTTGAGAAAAGTTTCCCAACTAACATGGGACAAGATTAATTTAATCACGGATATGATGAGTTTAGTATTAGAACATAATTATATCCAATTTCAAGGTGAATTCTTTAGACAGAGTAGAGGTGTCGCTATGGGGGCCTCTTGTGCCCCAATTTTTGCAAACCTCGTAATGTTAGAGTGGGAGTCCAATTATGTGTTTCAAAGTGAATTTAACCAACATATAGTACTATACATGAGATATTTAGATGATTTATTTATTCTATGGAATGGTACACAAGAACAAATTAATTTGTTTATCAACTATATTAATGGGACAACTGAGTTCTTGAAATTTACACACAATATTAGTAAGGAAGGTATAGCGTATTTGGATACATATATAAGCCACACTAGAAATGGTTTTGCATCCAAAATATATAGAAAAACTTCCTTTTCAAATGACTACATAGAGTTCAGTAGTTGTCACCCCTCATACATTTTCAAGAATGTGGTAAAAGGACAATGCATTTGGGTTGCAGGTATGTCTTCGAGTCAAGATATAATGGAAGAGGAAATAGATTTAATATACAATATGTTTAGAAGTAGGGGATATCCTGCCTCTATGTTAAAAGATATCACAGGCTATGTGAGACAACAATGGGGTAATAAGTATTTACCATTGTTAGGTATGTCAAGCGAAAGGGACAAAGATATTGGTAGGAAGGACACTACATTCGAACCCTTTAGAAGAGTATGTGTAATTACGTATACACCATATGCTAACCAAGTGAAGGAAATATTAAATAGACATTGGGATTTGATTACTATAACAGAAAGTATAGATATCACATTAGGGAAATATCCCATATGTGTATTTAAAACAGCCCCTAATATTAAGAAGTTACTTGAGAAGACAACACACACAGCAAAATATGTCAAACTCTAAGGGAACTTTAAAATGTGGCTCTTGTAACCAATGTAAATACATCAATGAAGAGGTGCAATTTAAGTTGGATAATATCAATAAGACACATATAAAAAGTAAGGTAGGAAATTGTAACACTAGACAAGTAGTATATCTTGCAAAATGTGTTGTATGCCCAGCATTCTACATAAGCAAGACAGAGAGGAATTTTAAAAAAAGAATATATGAACATTATTATAAGATTCAGACTAAAGATATGAAGAATGCCTTGTATAAGCATATATTTAGTAAAGGGAACCAACATAATTTCAAATTTTCCATTTTAGAACATATTGAAAGTAGTGTTTGTGGGGGTAATTGGAAAGTGTACTTAGCAATGATGGAAAGTAAGTGGCAGATATTTACTAATGCCACAAGTTTGCCAGGCATTAATGATAGTATCAGTATGAAACCATTTCTTATTCTTGACTAATTATGTTGTAGTTTTGTCAATTGTTTTAGCATACCCTATACATCAGATTTGCTGTATATATTTCCAATATATTTCCAACATGATTTTTAACATTATATGCCTGTTAAGACGTTTATCTATATAAGTACACATATTATTTAACTATTTATTTTTTCTATATATATTTTCCAGTCAAAACTATATTGAATTTTTTAAAAAACATATTGTATCAATTGTTATGTGAATTTTTTAAAGTATATTTATATTCATATATTTATACATTTATATATTGTATACTAGTTTTATATAAAAATGTTTATACATTTTTACAAGTATAACATTTATTTATTTATTTTACATTTATATAGTTCACAAGCATTTGAGTCAAGTGTTTTAGATAAACAGTTTAGATAAACATTATATACCTGTTAAGACGTTTATCTATATAAGTACACATATTATTTAACTATTTATTTTTTTCTATATATATTCCAGTCAAAACTATATTGAATTTTTTAAAAAAACATATTGTATCAATTGTTATGTGAATTTTTTAAAGTATATTTATATTCATATATTTATACATTTATATATTGTATACTAGTTTTATATAAAAATTTTTATACATTTTTACAAGTATAACATTTATTTATTTATTTTACATTTATATAGTTCACAAGCATTTGAGTCAAGTGTTTTAGATAAACAGTTTAGATAAAAGTATATACATATGTTATGTATTAGTTTCGTGCTTGAGAGGAATTGTGGAATGTTTCTTTAAGGCTGTATAAGGATATTTTAAAATTTTGGCGCCAAATTGGATATATAATGAGTGCTGGTGATGGATTATCTTGGTTCTGAGGAAGTCTGTATATTGAACAGATGAAAGCGCTTAACCTGTGGATTTGAACTTGTGGAATTGTGTTATTTAATAAAAGTTTTTCCTGTCCTGTTCGAGCTGCACCGTTCATCATTTTCTCTGCACCAGGAATTGGATTTTTACTTTGCAGTTTCTACAGTTGTTTCGTTGTTTAGCTGCATCAGTGCCTTACTGTGTGTTTTTTCAGTGGAGAGCACATGCCTAATTTGGATATGCCTCTCCCCCAAATGCCTCATTAGTATACAGGTCAGCCATGGAGACCGCCCAATGCGCTGATCCTACAGACAGTGTAGAATCACTGCAGTGGGCCTGTCTTGAAATTGGAATTGACTGCCAACAGCAGTAGCAACTCCTTTTAGGGCTTGCCACTAGTGCAGCCCTTTTTGAATCCTTTCATGTGTATTTAAGTAGGAATTGCTTTAGCTCGTATGTAAATAACATGCAAGATGTTTTTTTTTAGTTAAGTAGCAGATCTGTGGGATTTGTTTTTTTTAAGATTTGTGTTTTCTGAAGATGGTCTAAGATTGTAGTTTAATTTCCATGAAAATAACCATTTGGAAAAGAAACGAGAAGATTCAAAGTTAATACATTAGAAATGCAGGATCCTAATTACAGGTCTATTCTGTGAGTAATAAGCAGTGAGCAGATTTGGCAAACACTTCACTTTGGTGTTCTGTCATGGGTGCAGGTGTGATAAATACACAGATATTGTTGGTAGAGGGTTTTAAGATAGAGAAGTTGTTTTTGAAGGCGGAGATCAGACAAATTCTGAAAGAAGCGCCCATTTTCCTGTTGTCATCCTTCCTTCAGAGGAAAGAAAGTGAGAAATCATATTTGCCAAAAAAGGCTAGGAGTTGATTTTGGCTTTGATAACTTTAACATGGTGATGAATGTTAAAATGCTGATCCGGATAGATCCATAGCTACTGGAAATGCTTTGTGGTTATCAAAGGGGTCAGGCTATTGGTTGCTATTTGCCAGTTGCCAGGGATACTAGAGATCTTGTGTTTCATTCCACAGTATCATGCATTTCAAGAACAGATTCATTTGTTGAGGTATCAGTTTTCCAGTCTTAGTTAGTTAGAGGATATGCTTCTCTAAAGGATAGCCAATAAAACACAGAGAAAACTTGTAGATAAGATTTCTAAGATAAGAAACCAAACACTAATGGTTTTATCACATTGTCAGATAGTTTAATTGAACTTTTTAGCAGTTTAAAATAACTTGATAAACGGATTCTCTTTGATGGCAAATTCATCCAAAAATCAGACTATTTTTATCTTTGCGGATGAGCACTTTCACCCACAACTGGGCTTCATCATAAGTTTTTAGAGATTTCTTGCTTTACTATCATTGCTATGTAATTTGAATTAGAGCAGAGTGACTTATTAAGGAAAAGTTTATAATATTGTTTAGTGTTATTTCACAGATTTGTAACTAGCTAAAGAAGGATTTATAGTCACTTTTTACTTCAGAAACTAATCCATTCATGGTTTGTTTTTCTTGATGTTTTCTATATATTGCCATCATTCTGTGTAGTTCAAAGAAATTTTTTTCTCTTGTTATACAATTTTTTTATGTCATTGTTTATCTGGCTCTATTCAGGATTGTTAGATCTATGCATTTGTCTAAGTGTGCATAAAACTCCATAAAGTATTAGACTGTCGTATCTGGGTTAATGACAGTGAAAACTTAAGAGATTTCATTGTATAATGCATAAACTTCACCCTTTTGATTTCTTACAAAGAGACAAAGCCTGAGGTGAGGCTGTGATTGAACAGGCCACACAGGTGAGGTGCCAGTTCACTCTGTAGTTCATGTAGAACATAGCCATGAGGTGTATACGAGTGCTCTGCCATCTCAAATATTCAGAAATCCAATCTACCATGTGAATGGGAGTTACAGCTTTAAAACATTTGATAGAAGGACACTGCAGTGTGTGTTTCATAGGCATATCCCAAATTTTCTGTCATGTAACTGGATATGCACTGTTTCAAAGAACACAGCAAAAAAAAAATGTCAGTAAATATTGAATGATTATCAATGTTGTCTCCTCATAGCAAGAGGTTTCCCAGTTTAATTTCCAGCTGGAGTATCTTCTCTGTGGATTCTACATGTCCTCCTTGTGTTCATAAGGGTTTCCTCTAGGTGATTCAGTTTCCACCTACATTCCAAAGACATGCAGTAGATGGATTGGGCACTCTAAATTGGCCATAGGTGTGAATGTGTATGCAAGTGTGTGGTGTGGAATAACTACTGTGGCAGGGCTATCCACCCAGCAGTGTAAACCTTGGCTCTAGATGACTGTCACTGCTGAAAAATGGGACAAAGGGGCTGTGGATGGATGGATGGATGGATGGATGGATGGATGGATGGATGGATGGATGGATGGATGGATGGATGGATGGATCTGGCACATATCAGCCATAGCTCTAATGGCATGTCTGCACATGCTTCATTTCACTTTTTAATCTAACATTTAATCTGTAAGGCACATAATCTAAAGTCAAGACACTTGCTTTACTCCTACTGCTGACTACTATTTCATATCCATTTAAGTTCAGCTCTGCCACCCATGGTTAGCAGAATAATCAATATTTATGTAAACAGCTTCAAAATCAGGTCTGCCTAGTCAGTTTACCAAGTTATACTTATGATAATTTCAATTTAGTAATAAAAGCATGTCTGACCTCTCCAGCAAAATAATAATAATGCAAATTAGGCTCAAAGACTCACTGTTGAACTTATCACTTTGAACAATGAGCAACTGCAGCATAGTTGCTAGGGCCAATAAACAGAAAGTCAATAAAAAGTGCAACAATCCCACTTATGGTATTGATGCAAAACATTACTTCTTTTATTAAGTACTGTTTTAAGTGGTAATGGTTTAGCAGGTTTTATTGAACAATGAGCCTGTAGTAATTGAATAAGGTAACAGAATAAGTTTTTGATAAATAAGAAAAAATATTGATCTGATGAATGATTAGATATGCCATCTATTGAATGAACTGCTCCACCCCTTTGTTATTTGACTGCAATTAGCCCTCTGGCAGTTTTCTTCATGGTCACATGAAAAAATTTTGCTTTGTTGTCAAAGCTCATATTGTTACCCTCATCTAAACTATGGCATTTGAAAAATGCCCCACACATTATCATTTAAAAAATGCCCTGCAGATTAACAAATGTTCAAAAATGTGTATGGCTTCTGTATCTTTATTGAGCCACTTTCCAGTGCAATGGGAATCACCAAGTATGTTTTCTTAATTCCCATGTTTCTTTAGAAAATGGCTACTTATGCAGAGCTGTGGAAGAAATGAGATTACTAGTGGCTTCAGGGTGAGAAAGATACTAGAATCATATCTTTGACCTTCAAGCAGTATCAATTCAGGCACCTACAATTTGCTGTCAGAGAGTTGGGGGAGGAGGCTTATAATGGGGGGAAATGCAGTCAATGAGCAGTTTAGAGACTATTACTACAAACTGTACAAAAGCAGAATAGGATAGCAGTTTGTGGTTTGAGAACTTCGAGCTGAAGTGTCAAGTCAATGGCAGGAAGAATGGAGAAAAATTTACAGAGTGATATCTAGATGGAAGGAGTAAGGATGGCTATAAAACAGTTGCTCTCAAGCAAAGGTACCAGAATTGGTTGGTTTCCTGTTGAGTTCTATAAATGGGGAGACAAGCCAATAGTGGATGTTCTGAAATGGCTCTTTAAAAAGAGGTGAAACTAAGGTTTCAGGAATGGAATCAAGCCACAGTAACTATAATCCCTAAAGTTGATTTTTTAGGTTTTAGTTCTTGGAGATTTTAGGTTGCTGTCTCTACTGAATGCAGATATGAAATTGCTGGTGAAAATATTACCCAAGCCCCTAGAGAAGTTTCTCCATAACATAGTGGCCCAGGTACAGAATGCCTTTATCCTAGGAAGACACAGTATGACCAGTTGGTGGGCCCTAGTGATATTTCTACAAAAAGTATTCACACCTGGCCATTAATGCTGTCATAGTTTTATTTTATATAAAAAAATAATTTGATTTGATAGAATCAGGATTTCTGTTTTAGGTAATAAAATGCAAATGGGTTAGTCTGAGTTTTGTATAGTGGGTAGAACAATTATAGTTAGATCCCCATTTAGATTGGTGATTGATAGTGTTTTTTCAGAACTTGACCGTATTAGGTATAATTCCTTTGGCAATAGAAGAGTTTACCTACAGAATTAGACAATATCTAGAAGAAATATATGGATGTACTTCAGCTAAAAGTTCTATATGTCTACTGCTGACTGTATGTTGTTGACAGAAGATCTGGATCAGGCAGGCACAGGCATGCTGCATATTTTCAGCAAATTTGCCTTTGTTATTTGCATTATTTTGCAATGAGAACAAAACTGTCCAAGAAAGAATGGGGTAGGAGTTGTGGGGGGATGAGTAATTGCTGCTATTCAAAGTGGTTCTTCTTCCAAAATACTTAGGCCCATTTATAGGAAAACTTGGGAAGATACTTTTGCAAAGAATTTGAATATCCTGGAAAATAAACTCAAGAATACTCTTACCCCCTAGTTAGATAGGTTCAGAACACTGCAAAGAAAGGATTCTGCTGTTGATATTAAGACAAAGCCCCACATCCATTATGTGGTGCTGGTTTACCAGTACACCCAGTGAATAGTGCATTGTAATGGATGCAACAGACAAAGAATAATGCAATAGTGGGCAGATCCGGGAGGAGGCTAGCAGTATAGCAGGTGAAAGTCATAAGCTGCCTTGGTGGTTGGGGAATGTCAAACATCTCTTAATATGTTCTTGTGTCCCACTTAGAGTGCTATGCCAAAGTCTCATCTGGGGACTCTTCACTGCTAGCTGACTTGGAATACTGGGATGGAGGTGAAGAGTTGGGAAGGTGGCTATTGATATGGAAGGGATCAATGATGATATAGGGTGATTATGGTTGGGGTATAGGCCAACTCAGTGGGTGTGACATAAGTCAAGAATAATTAGCACTATCCTATACTCAACCGCTATATGAATTTAGTCATGGGGAAATGAAGAAAGAAATAATTTTATGACTGAATCTAAAGATACTTGTTTTAAATCCTTTGTGGAAACATGTCAGCACTTCAGTTTAAATGCAACAGAATGGTTTATTTATATATGGGTGTGAGATTGGAGGGATGGATAGTTGAGAGAAGGATAAAGCCCCATGGGGGAAATGGGTAAAGATGCAGAGGTTCAGAGCCTGGATTATATACAGAGATTTAAGGAAGACTAGGGCAAGGAGTTTGAGAATGGTCAGAAAGTGTCCATTATGCAAAAAAGGAAGGCTAAACATTGGTGGGGGGAGGTGAAGAAATAGGAAATGTTATTAATGCCCTTGGTTGGTGGTACAAATCAAAGGACTAGCAACTTTGTCTACTCTTGTTATCAGAATCAGAATCACATTTATTGGCCAAGTATGCACACATACAAGGAATTTTACTCCAGTTTCAGTGACTCTCCTAGCATGAATTACATAAATGGCATACATACAACTATTAAAAACAAGACAAAAAAGTAAATATACATATACATATTCATACAAGGTGCAAGGTGCAACTCAGTGCAAGAAATACTGAAATAAACACTGAAAGAAACAAGTATTAGCAATATGTAAACAATATTGCAGAATCCTCTGAGGCTTGGGAAAAAGAGTACCTCAACCTAATAAGCCGAGTTAACTGTTTATGAACTTGATGGGCTGTGGCTTATATCTGCGTGTTTTGGTGTGTATTAATCTATAATGCCTGGCTGATGGTAATAGTCCAAAAAGATGGTGGCCTGGATGTGAAGGGTTGGTGATGATCTGCCCTGCCATTTTCATGACTCTGGAATAGTACAGGTCCTGTAAGGGGGGCAAACTAACACCAATGATATTTCTGACAAACCTGACTATTCAATGTAACTTATTTTTGTCATGATTAGACAGAGATCCAAACCACACTCGTTAATACTGAACACCCTGAAAGCTATATGATCTAGGGCAATTAGGAGATAATAACTACTAGACATGTAGAACCCCAGAAGCTGAGGTTGCCTATACATTTTTTAAATTGTAGGAGTGCCTCGTACTGGTGGGAGAACTAAAATTGTTGATTAGTGAGATATTGGGGGAGTCTTCCCACTGAGGTGGGAAAACTGTTTTGGGAAATCCTGTTCTGGATTGAATACTAATGGCCCAGATGGGTAGGGAAAGTGGACTCCAGGAAGTAAGGTGAAGCTCTTCATTCATTCAATACTGAGCAGCAGTAAGTTACTTAATTTCTTTACTCTTTCAGGTCTTCTAAGCCAGGAAATCATTAGCTTCCTGAATGCTTTTTTCCAAAATCATCTACTGAAAACACACTTCTTAAAATTTGCAATATTTGATAATTTTTTAAAACAGCTTTGTTAAATTATTACTTGTGGCAAAGGCAAACTACATTTATATAAAACTAATCAAACCATATTAGCAAGTTCAAATTTACAAACAGGGTCTATATCATAACATCGAAGTTCTCTAACATCGAATGTTATTATATCGATCCCTAAACACCGAAGTGTGAAAACATTGAACAGTCAGAATAGCAAATTTTTTCCCAGGGAAAAAATTTGCCATTCCGAGAAACATACACAGCACAAACACACACAAAAAAAAAGCCATCCACACACATACACTTGAAATCCTACACCTAAACTAAAGTTTACATACAGTATTAGCTATCCACTTACCTTAACCCAACCCTAACCCTAAGCTCCGTCACTATCACACACTCACCTCACCCGCACACTAACCCTAACACACCTAACCTGCCCCCAGCCCTAACCTACACACAATCGCACACTTACCTGACCCACGCTCTAACCCTAACTCACCTATTCTGCCCCCTAACCCTAACCTACACATAATTGCACACTTATCTGAACCCGCACCCTAACACTAACGTCCACACAACCGTATACTTACCTGACCCACTCCCTAACCCTAACTCACCTAACCCGCCCCTAACCTACACACAATTGCACACTTACCTGAACCTGACCCGTAATGCTCCAACATATCGAATGCTGAAAACAGCGAAGCCACAGCAACAGCCCACCAAATTATTTCCATGGGAAAGAATTTGATGTCCTGCCCCTTCACTGTTTTCAGCGTTCGACATTACGAGTTCGATATTATAACATTTGATGTTATAATATAGACCCTTTCAAACATTATAGGATATGTGAGATGTATAATCTATATAACATTACATAAATTATTCAATCTCTGCCTTTTCTAAAACCTCACTCCTCCTCCAAAATATTTTATTCTGCATGGATTGTTCCACAATTTCCATTTTTGCTATATAATTTACTCATCCCCTTTTCTAAAATCCCATTTTCTGTCCTGTTATATCTGCTACAATATTCACTCTGTCAAGTATAGTTGGTTTAGATTTTGATTTCAATTTTCTAGTAATTGCTTTTTTGACAGCCAACTGAATTAAACTTAATAAGGTCTTACTGTGTCCAGACAATTCAGATCCTGTATCTCAGCTCAAAAAATATTTCTTTACCTACATTCATTTGCTCACCCATTATTCCTGACAGAGTACTCTGTACGGAAATGTTAAAGCCTGACAACTCATTACTCTCCCAAAACATATGTTCCCAGTTACTTTTTTCTTCCAATCACACCTCCAACATTAGCCATCTGCTTGAGAAAAAAATTGTTGGAGTCTGTTTGGGGTATAAAAGTATCTTCCAAGCACTCCCAGTCAAAAATTCTAAATCATCTAGACTTTGTTGCATATATGGGAGCCATGCATATGTACTAACACTGCTTCTTTGTGAACTGCATATCTAGTCTCTTCCCAATCTTTTCTGACCTCTTCTGATTGATTCCTACAGTTACTGTGCAATATCGTACATGCCCTACTAATTATCTCTTTTTTAACAGCAGTTGCTATTCTAAATACAGTTAAAAACTCAACCAGTGCAGGTCTTTCATTTAGGATTCCCCTATCCCTTTCTCTTTGTCTGTATTCTGATATCAATACCTGACAGGGAAGGCAATCAGTAGCCTGCAATCCAAATGTCTTGGCCTCTTCCCATTCTATTACCTTTTCTTCTCTAATTATTAGTTCCCAACACCTTGGCTACTTTGCTAGTTTTCTCCAGTAAATTCTGACCTCCTCTTGCTTATTCTCTGTACCCCTAATCATAATCATCCCTATTGGCAGAATCTCCTTTCGCTATGTTGGCTTAGGTCTTAGTTTACATTCTGCTACTTTTTGAATATAGCATTTTGGATGACCATTGTTATTCTCCTTAAGGGTGTGTGTCCAAAATCCCACTCTTTTCCTGTTTCTTGAATTACCCCATCATCATCCCTTTCCACCTTGAACTGTAACTTTCTGCTTGTAATATGTATAAGATCTTTAACTATGTAGCACTTGGCTGGGAGGATCAACTTACACCACTTGACTCTTGCTCTCTTCCCCTCACAAATAAAATCGTCAACGCTTTATTAATTACCGTCCACAACTTCCCCTTTGGTTGATAAAAATATGACTGATTTGTGTATAAAACTAAAGGGACTAAAACATTTTACTGATTGTACCTTGCTATCCATATTCATAGGCAAGACCTTCCATTTTCTCAATTTTTGTATTATCTTTTGTTTAGTCTGTTTCCACATAGTCTTAGTTGTCATAACTGAATCCTTTTTAATCCATACTTTTAAGTACTTCATTTTTTCATATTTCCATAAATATGGGTATTGTTAGATAAATTTATGCATGGGTACATAGTTTAAAACTATAGCCTTTATTTTATCTTCATTAATTTTGTATCCCCAAAAAAACTAGAACTGTCTCAGAATATTCCACAAGACTGAAATGTCTTTTTCTGGTACCATTAGGTACGTAATAATATATCTGCATATAACACCAGCTTTTCTTGAACTGTGTACCAATTATAACCTCAAATTTCTGGGTCCTTTATTTTATTTGCCAGTGGTTCTAAATATAATGCAAAATAACATAGGGGAAAGAGGGCACGTCTGCCTGGATCCCCTGTTCAGAAAGAACTTATCAGAGAGGAATCCTCCCGTGTGGATTGTTGCCCCTGAACCATCATAATATCCTTCTACTTAACCTTACTATTGTATCAGGGAATGCAAATGCTTCTACGGCCCTACTCCTAAAATCCCAGCTTACTCTCTCTGTCTTTCTGCCTGTCTATCCATCAAATAATTTCAGATTCACTTTGTATGCTCACTACCCAAAAGCTCACATCGTACTTGCCAGGTCATAAGAGTTCATAAATTACAGCTCATGTGTACAAATTGTCTGAATGCATTTACTCAAACTGTTCAAAGTGCAAGCAAGAGTGGGAGAGCTCTGTACCCCCAGACTGGGGGCATCCACCTTTCCAAACTTTGTTAATCTCACTCTGTGGTCATTGCAGCTTGTAGAAAGAGTGATCAGTGACAGGTAGTGTGATGTCAGTTTCACTCTTTTTTCGAAGTCCACTAATCTTGGACTACCCTGAACTTAACAAGATACAAAAAAAAAAAAACTCTTAGCAAATATCAGCTCAAGCCAACATACTCAAGCACATTTGAGATTAAATAAGTTGATATAAACCACCATTTTTCCTTTGATAATAGAGATGACCCTACTGATAATGCTCCTGATTTACATACTGAATGTGGGCAGACAAACCCCAGTGGAGGAAAAAAAACATACCGAAGGTTGATAGACATTGTACAGCTGTGCACATAGACTGGTAATGCAGACACTTTAGTGAGATTATTTAAATAAACTGCATATTTAAAATGACTACCAGAGGACTGTAAAGAAAAAGATCAACATTTTTGAGAGAATAACTTCTTCCACAAACTGAATTCCACTATTAATGCATGAGTTTACACAGCTCTAAGTTATACAGCTTCACATATGTGTATCTAAGGCATGCAAATGTTTAAGTGCATGCATCTGCATTTGACTATAACAATCCATATCTAAGGCATATATTTGGTAGCACAAGATATTTTTGTCATCACACATGATTGACAAGTACAGTAGTCCTCCTAAGAAGACCGGGGAAAGTCTCACAGATGAGGGATACAACCATCAAACAACTTTTCTCTCAGTATCAGTATAATTGCATACATTTCAAGATATCTTCCTTAAATTACTTATAATTCCAATCTGGCCTGTGCTACCTCAGCAAGTGTCTTAGTTGTGGGCACATATTTATTTATTTGTATTTATTTTACATTTGTTGACTGGGAAAGTCCAACTGGATATATTTCCATTAAAATCTCCAACAGTACAGACAATAAAATTGTAATAAAAACATAAGACTTGGCTTATGAACTATAGTATTTAATAATATACAGTCAACAACGCAGTACATTAATAAGGTGCAATTAAACAGTAAGGCTTGGTTTACAGACTCTGGTAGATAATAACATACACAGACTAGGGAGGCAAAAATGCTACAGTCTATCCTGGATAATCTGACATATAGTGTAATTCAGTATTGTATACAGTACTGTTAAGTGTACCATTGGAAAAAAGAAAAAGTGAGTTGTACTAAAGAGTGGTAGGTAAAAAGAGACAATGCAAGTAGTAGAGGGTGGATTAAGTAGAGGGCTAAGTAAGGGTAGGGTTAAGGGTGAATGAATAGATGGATAGACAGTCTTGAGGGACTATAGAGATATAATGGGTAGTGTCAGGTTGTAGAACTGAGTAGCAGAGGGGTCAATCTGGGTTGGAGCAGGGACATAACTGGTGGGTGGTAAGATACCCCTTGAGACTTTTTCTGAATTTGGTTAGTGAGGGTTCTAAGGTTAGGTCAGCAGGAAATGAGTTCCAAATTCTGCCAACATAGTTAGAAAACAATGAGTCTCCAGCTGAGTTATTAGATTTAAGTGTTTAAACAAGGAGTTTGTTGGATGATTGTAGTGCCCTGGGATTACTGTAAGAATGAATGCGTTTTTTTTTAGTCCAGGAGTTTGGTCAGGTTGATTGAGGACTTTGTAGGTGACTGTGAGCTGATTGTAATGAAGCAAATTGGGGAATTCTAACCACCCTAGTTGAATAAGGTTTAGGCAGTGATGAGTGTGATATGCAGGGCAATAAGCAAATCTGGCAATGTGGTTATAACAGCTTGAAAGTTGGCTCAGATCAGATTTATTCAAGTGGGTTAGAACAGGAGAGGCATATAGAAGGGCTGAGAGTAGGCGAGTATGGGTGATGGCAGTCCTTTAAAATGGGGTCAGGAAATGTTTACTTCTGTATAGAGAGCCTAATTTTTTATTAATGGTTTTGATAGTTTGGTTGACCTGCATATCAAATTTGAGCTGGTTATCTACAACTACACCTAAGAGTTTGGTATGAGCATTGGGGGAAATAATGGTGCCATTGTTGGATTTTATAATAAAGGAGAGTTGGGTGGATCTGTAAGTGGGGGAGAAGAGTAGTAGCTTAGTTTTCTTAGGGTTCAGAATCAAGTGACGGTTAGAGAGCCAATTTTCTACTGAATTGAATGTTTTCTGGGTTAAGATCACCAAGTCTGATAGAGAGGAGGCAAAACAGATCAGAGTAGAGTCATCAGCATATTGGATACATGTCACATCTGGGATGATGGTACAGAGATCGTTAATAAAGATAGAGAATAGGAAGTAACCTAAAATAGAGCCCTGGGGAACTCCTAGGGTGACAGGTAGCTGAGTGGATAGTTTGTTCTGCCACAGTACAGCTTGACGTCTACCACTGAGATAGGAACTGAACCATTAAATAGCTTGGTTATCCAGTGATATGGTTTTCAGAGTATGGATGAGCAGTTGGTGGTTAGCCATATCAAATGCCTTGGACAGGTCGAGAAAGAGGAGCTATGGATGGATGAGGGGGAGCTAACAGTAACAATATTTGTTGATTAAAGACAATAATCCAAGAATCCTATGAGGAATAAAAATGGGCTCTGAAGTGTGCCCTGGTAACAGTCCCATATACTGCACATTTGCACACAATTAGTTTACCTGAGGTCTATTATTATGGATTTTTGTGCATAGCACTTCCGTGCAATAGCTTAGGTAAGAGTATTGCTTAATTTGTCCTTTGTTTGGCCTCAGATAGGATTTGATGACTAGGCCTGAACTGAGAGACAGTCCCATGTAACATTTGGCTTTAGTAGTCTAAACATGTAACTTAAAAGTGAGGTCTTAATCACAATAACTCAATCATTTATAGTTTCCATCACTTCTAATGCTCCAGCATTATGCATGGTGACTTTTAAAAGGCTATTTCTGCTTATAAGACTTGCCTAGATTCTGACCACTAGGGGTCTGCTTTTAGTACCATTCCTTATCTTCTTAGTCACCTTCCGAGTGCAAGAAAAGGAATTTTATCATGCATTGCATTTCTGTATTTGGCATAGTTGATTAGTAAGTATCGTCTGCATGTTTTACTGCAGCAAAGAAGCACATTATTATCAGAATCAGAAAGATATAGAGAATGACAGTGACCCCCCCCTACAAACACAGTGGACCTCCTGTCATTTAGACATTATGTGTGGAAGTAATGCTACACCATTTAATGGACAGGGTTATTTGCTTAAGTAATCCTTAAGCAATAAAATATTTTCAGTACGGTAATCCCTTCTTCAGTAAATATAGCTTATAGTGGAAAGGGACAAACAGTTCTGAATGCTGTTAACAAGTCTAAAACTATTGACCCATCATATAATTATTTGTCCAAATTAGCAATTGTAGTTCCTGATCTCATTGATCAATGGCAGTATCAGTCCACCTCTCTGTCCTTAAGCAAGGGTGGACATCATATAATGTAAAGGTACATTGGACCCGACTCAGTTTGGATTCATCATGGGCAGGTCCTGCTTACCCAACCTGCTGTTTTTTTTTTGTTTTTTTTTTTGAAAAGGTCAAGAACGCAATGGATGAAGGGAAAATGGTACACAAAGCATACCTCAGCTTGGTCAAAGCTTTTGACACAATTCCCCACTCAGGCATAGTAGAAAATCTAAATAAACTGTGAATAGACTCCTATGTCACCCTCTGGATTGTCAACTGCCTCAAAGGTGAAATGTCAACTGCCTCAAAGGTGAAATGTAGATAATCAAAATAGGGGAAGTTACCTCCTCAAAGCGACTAGTCACTAGTGGAGTCTACTGGGAGTCTTTGCTGGGAACTCTCCTGTTTGACATCTACTTTTCTGAATTAAGGCCAATACCAAAGGGCTCTAGCTGACTAAGCTTGCAGATGACTGCAAGATAAGAACAGTCACAGAATTCCCAAATGACTTAGCCATCCTGCAAGAAGGTTTGTCCCAAATAAATAACTGGTGCCAAAATCATGGACTGAAACTAAATGCCAAAGACAACTGCTATATTGACAATGCACCCCTAAGAGCTGACCCAGTTATTCAGGATATGGGAACTTACGTGGAGAGTGACCTAACTTTTGATTAACATCTGTCCTTTGTTGTAAGAAGTTCCTTCTATATTGCATAGCTTACAAACAAAGGGATTGTATCTAGATCTGGGGATGTCATTGTCCCCCTTTACTCATCCCCCATTAGGCTAATCATTGAATATAATATCCCCTTTGGCATGTGTCTGTCCAGACACATGCAATAACTGTAATGCCCACAGAAATGCCTTACTAAAAGGACATATCAGGCCTGAACAATAAGTTCTACCAGGACTGACTCAAAGTCATGTTCACTATACTCAGTAGCCTACAGACTGCTATGAGGTGACTGTGTCTGGCATACAAGACATACTCCAACACATTACTGGTGGGTTTACTGAACATCAGCAAGTGAAACGGCATCAGAAATATCAATGAAAAAACTCAAAGAAAACAGCTGCAAGATTCAAAATAGGGAAACACAAGTTGTTTGTTACGTAAATGCTGAATGAAGACCTGATGCATTTAGAGCCTCCTAAAGCCAAAGAGAGTAGGGATTGTCTCAACCACACAACAGTAGGTTCAAAGTGCTCATATGCCTGTAAAGGCATCTATCCCAGTTAAAAACACATGGATCCTAGAAATACCTATTTTCAGATATATCAGGATTACCCATCAGCAAGTACATTGTCAGCTTTCTTTGCAAGGTAAAACTCTTAAATTAATCAATGCGTTCCACCATGAAGTGTTGCATTACCTTTCAATAAACATATAGTCAGATAAAGCCAACTGCTTACAGATCCCCCTGGATAAACACAAAGCATTTTTTCAGGAGTGCAAGCCCATCTGCAAACCCCATGGTGGGAGCCTTGCGTCATACAACTTCTTATTTATATATAGAGTTGCAGAATTGCACAATCAGGAAGAAATCCTGAATAAATAAAAAAATTTTGAATTGTGCCCAGAGCTGTAACAGAAATAGCCCTGACTGTGGTTTTCTACGAGAAACAGCAATTAATGGATTGCAGCTTGTGCAAGTGTCAAAGACAAGGTAAAATCTCTTCCCTTTTACATTCTAACAGTTGTAAAGAAACCAGTGTTGTCATATAATAAGATACATTTAACTGCTTGGCACTCTGTGAAATAAAAATCAGTTTGGTAACCACAGCAAACCTGTAACAGTCAGGAGCTATTCCAAAGGAAACAACATCCTATTAAGCTATTGTCAAAATTCAGTGCCCATTCCAACCCCCAAGTTCAGAGCAACCTATGCAGAATTGTTCAAAGAGACCCTGTACAACCATGTTAAAGGCTGTATAGTGGCTGCTTTATCTACTAGAAGTAAGCTCAAAACAAACTCTAAAAACAAACAACACTGGTGGAATCCTAACCTTAACAGAGTATATAACAAAAGGAAAAGTCATGGCTAAAATCAGGAAGATCAGCTCCCTTAATGATAGTAGCTCTCAAATTAATCCAAAAAAGAAAATCGAAAAAGAAGTTGAGAAGCTGGATACACCACACAATTTTTTGTACAAAATAATGAACGCTTTATTCACAGTCCGCGTTTTCGTCCCCTATGGACTTCATCAGATACACAACCCCTAGCTCTCAAATTAAACTAAACAGGAAGCTAAGAAGTCCAAATTAAATCCAGCAAAGCCAATTATGAGATGAATATAGCCTCACAGCTTAAAGACAATCACAAGGCCTTCTACAGCTGTGTCTGAAAAATCAAAAGCACCAAACATGTGGTCTTTGGTGCCACATTCGCTTTGCAGATTGACATAGCAAATTTGCTAGCTGACAAATTCAGCTCAACTTCATGCCTCACTCACCTCCACCTCCCCTCATGAAATACTTGCTAGCATAATCCACCAATTATTAACAGGGAGAAGGCCCTGGAGGCACACAGCCTCAGTGGGTCCTGATAATATCCCAGAATGCCTCCTAAATAACTTGAAATCATGAACTATCGGGACCACTTTTGTCACTTTTCAACTATAGCCTCAAAAAAGGATCTGTACCCTGAGAATGGAGGACTGCAACGGTTATCCCACTTCACAGGGGTGGACCATCAACAATCTGTAGAAACTACAGACTTATTAGTCTGACTAGTCTACTATGTAAAGTCACAAAAATGAATTATCATGTAAATGATCAACAAAGACATAGGCAGCTTTCACACACTGGATCCACCAAAGTTTGACTTTGTCAAGGGAAGGTCATGCCTACTATACCTGGTGAACATTTTTGAGAAAGTCACCAAGGTAATGGATGAGGATGGAAAATGGTTCATACTGTCTACCTGGACCAGCCTAAGGAATTTGATACAGTACTCCTCTTGAGTATAGTTGGCAAACACACTGAACTGGGTATAAACCCCTACATAACTCACTGGACTGCCAGCTGTCTCACAGACAGGACCCAGGAAGTCAGGACTGGTGATACCACCTCCACTAAGAGACTGGTCAACAGTTTGGTACATCAGGGCTCCATGCTTGAACCACTCCTGTTTGGCATCTACTTCTCGGAGGTAAAGACTAATGTCAAGAGTCTTTGGCTGATCGAATTCACAGAAGACTGTAAATTGGGAGCTATCATAGATACCCTTCTATGAAACAAACATCTTATAAGGGGGTCTAACACAGACAAATATTTGGTGCTAATGTCACTGACTAAAACTCAATGCCAAGAAATGCATTATAGTGCCTTTTGGGAAAATGGCCACCCAGGCTAATTACTCCATTAATAAAACACCTCCAAGAGTTGCAGCAGTAGTCAAGGATCTAAGAACATACATAAACAGCAATCTGGCCTTTGTCAAACATATGGCCAAAGTAATAAGAAGCTAAGTTATAAGTAAGGGCATGGCATCCAGGTCCAAGGAATTCAAAATGCCACTTTAGCCAGTCCTTACCAGACCTAGTTTTGAGTACTAATGCCCCCATTTGGCATGTACCTGACCAGATGTATGCAACAATTGGAAAACCCACAAAGGTTCCTTAACATGAGATTCCAGGGTATAAACACAGTGTGCTATACAGATTACCTTAAAGCTTTATTTCTATTCTCTGTTTCCTACAGTTTACTGAGAGGCAATCTATACCTGGCATACAAGGCATCCTTGGATTTAGCTCTGATGGCCCTGTTGCACATCTGAAAAATTAATGACATCAGAAACACTAGATACAAGGATTTAAATCTGACTTGTGGCATGAATAACACATGTTGTCAAGACAGAAGTGTGTCTCAGATCCCATGCTCTGGTACAGTCTCCCCATCCATGTGAAGCAGAGTCCATCCCTAACCCTATGTAACCTTGACCAATGAATGGAAAATCAGAAATTCACCATAGGTATGGCACCTGTGTCTTTGATAGAGAGACACAGACAGCAATGCCCAAATTAATATGCAACCCCCCTCTACATAACCTCTAGATGCTTCCTGACAACCATAGCCCCTTGTGATAAACTCCTATAATACATAGGTACACAATTTGGTTGGGTTGCATAGCTAGGTTTATAATGGACCTTGTGGTTGTTAGCCAAGTATATACCTATAAACCTATGAACTTATAAGTAAAACAAATAAAATGTCTCAGAACCCACAGGCATAAACTGTACTCAGAAAATGTCAATAATGCGGCCTTTGTTGCACAGTAACCATTTAGAGAAGGATGCAAGCAGAAGTAGTATCTTAAGAACAATACCTAATACTCTAAGAAGTGCACCCGATTGTCTCTGAGTTCTGTCTTCCATACCAGTTGCAAATGTTTTCTCTTTGGGTGAAGGAATTGTAGACGGTTATGTTATTGTTTACTTAAGCATGCTTGTTTGATGCTTTCTTTCCTCATTCTCATTAGCTTATAACATGTTATAGTAATGTGTATAGCCTGCAATTTCACTATTTAATTTTTACTCGAAGATCACAGCTCTTTGTGCAAGAAAAAGATGTGATTTTAATATTTTTATTGATTATACAATAAATAAGAGAATAATAAAGTAGCAGGGTATAGGAAGGATGGCCACCTGACATCAAGGATGCAGGGGGCTTACCTCCCTGCAAAATCATGTTTGGTTTATTTGAGTTGTGCTTACATGAAACTTTACTATAAGCTGAGTATTTTTGTTTAGCTCATATGTATAGTCAACTGAATATTTTCATGGAATTATGGAAGTACATTACATCCTTTTTGGAGTCCATCCATGCCCCCTCTGCACTGACAGTCAAACTAACTACTTTAATTCATTCCCTTTCTACTTCTCACCCCATCCCTATGAATACAGACAGTATGCAGAAGTTGTTATATAGGTTCTTTATACACTCCCTGTATGGCTCGTCTACCTTCACCCAGTTGGTCCATTCATTCCACTGTAGTAGGATCTGGAAATCGCTTGGCATAGTGAGAGTCTATGGCCCATTTGTTCTTGCTTGGAAATACCCAGTGATCAATACACTACACAGCAAGAGTCAGGGGTAGAGAGTAAGCCAGCTTACTGTGGGGCAGCAAAGCCTCTCCTTCAGTAAAAGCACCTCTCCTCCCCTGTGGCAGCTGTTCCCAGCTCTGTTATATACTGCCCTCTCAGGTGAAACATGCTTTTGTACATTGAACTCCCTGTGGTTTATTGTGTAACTTGCATATGGCAAGGCAGGCTCATTAAGTTCCATCTCCATGGGGTGTGCATCCAGTGCTCCCACCAAGTCTCACCCATATTTTGAGACAGAACCACCTCCTTCCCAAGGATGGCCTCACTCCAATCTACTCTTACCAGGACCTACAGGCACCCAAGACAGTATTCAAACTCAATTCACATGCAAAATAGTCAAGAGTTTACTCCTCATTGCCATGGAGATACTGAAATCCTATCATAACCTCAGGGGCATATGGACCCTCCCTCATCAAGGAAGATAACCAACCACCTTTAAGAAAGATGAGAGCTGGGAGGTGTGCATATGTGTCAGAGGAAATATTTTTGATATGAAGGGGAAGGAAAGCCAAACTTTCTCAATGTGTCTGTACATTATCAGCACATCACCTCCATGAATCTCTCACACACACACACACACACACACACACACACACACACACACACACACACACACACACACACACACAAACACTTACACTCTCTCTCCCCTTTAACCCCCTGCCAACTACTCACTGAATGGTAGCCTGCTCCAAAGCTGGAAAATTTTCAGTGGTCTCCATGGGAAAGCCCCCACCTAGAAGCAGAACCCCAACCCCCCCCCCCCCAAAGAACTGGTGAACTGAAAGATGCTCATTTGTTATCCTTTATGCCCAGCTCCACCAGCTCCCAAACTGCTAATTGAACTTTGATCATCTAGGTTGCAGTGATGTCCTCATCCCTTTCACTATGGAGTTAGGTGACCATTTTGTCTCCCTGCCATGATGACCATCAAGCTTGTGTCGCTCTTCTGCCCCATATTTCCAATTTGTCCTCTAGGAGGTAAGAAGCAAACACCAGAGGGCATCTGAAGCCAGGGTGGTTGTGACTTTAAGGCCCTAAGCTTTCTACACATGCCCACAAAGGCCTCGGGGTTCAACATGCAAGAAGCATTAGCAATGAAATATCTCTCACTTCCATGGGTAATGTAAATCCACATGTCTGCCCTGGCCTTTGAAGTGCTTTTAATAGCTCTATGGTTTCCACCAGGGATTATACAGTAGGAATGAATGCCCAGACACTTTCCCACCTTGAAGAGAGCTGAGCTGGCAAAATCACATTACTCCTCCTCTCAGCACACATACTACAGCAG
The DNA here is from genome assembly GCF_019279795.1 of Protopterus annectens. Taxonomy (NCBI): domain Eukaryota; kingdom Metazoa; phylum Chordata; order Ceratodontiformes; family Protopteridae; genus Protopterus; species Protopterus annectens. The sequence goes on from NC_056731.1 coordinate 156,764,533, forward strand.
ATCACCTGGGTCATAGTCAGTGTTTATCCCTCTGTACTAAATGGGCTGGAAAATTCTGTTTTGAAGTATTCAGTTTTGAGATACCATAGACGAAGTACGACTGTGTAGTGTCATCCATACTGATCATTTACAACTTCTTCCATTTATCCTTATTAGTCCAGGTCAAAACAGTTTTATAAGAGAGAACGACAGAATTATTGAATCCCCAAATGATGTGGATACTCTACAATAGGGCCTTACAGAAACAGATGCTTGGTGCCAGAGCCATGGGCTCAAGTTCAATGCCAAGAAATGTATAGTTATCCCCTTTGGGAAAAAACATGTACCCATGAATTACCATATAGGTGGCAGTACACTAAACACCGAAAGTGTGATAAGAGACTTAGGGACACAGGTGGACAGTGGTCTCACCTTTGATAACCACATTGCCACAACAGTCAGGAAATCCTCCTATGTGGCACACCTCATCACTAAAGGCTTTTCATCCAGAAAAAAGGAGGTCATTGTCCCACTGTACTCATCTCTCATTAGACCCATTATAGAATACAACGCCCCATTTGGTATGTACCTCTCAAGACATCTGCAACAACTGGAAATGCTGCAGAAATACCTCACTAAAAGAATCACAGGCCTAAAGCAGATGCCCTATGCTGACCGTCTTAAAAAACTCCAACTAGACTCTGTCGCATATTGTCTACTCAGAGGCGATCTCTGCTTAACATGCAAGGCCATGTCAAACTCAGAGCTGTTGGACATGCTACACTTAAAGAAATCCCAATCCCTCAGAGCCACACACTCCAGGGATCTAAACCTTGTCATCACAATAAACAAAACATGCTGGAGGGATAGCTTCCTGACCCAGGGACTCCCCAGACTCTGGAATAGATTGCCCATACATGTCAAGCAAAGTGCCTCTTTGTCCCTCTTCAAAAGGAACATTGACGATTGGATGGGAGAAAGGAAATTCACCCCGCGGATCACGTCAGTCACCCTGCTAGACTGGGGTCCAGGGAAGTAAATAGTGTGGGAAGAAATAGCCAGGGAATTGTTATGGCTAGGCTTGTATAGGCCCTACGGCTGATAGCCTAGTACCAACCTATGAACCTATGAACCTATGCAGTGTGTTCATTGATCTATCTTTATTCACTAGGGCAAACGTTCACAGCAAATGTATTTGGAGTCATTATTCAACACTTAAAACTTTTCACTGTGCTTATTTTGAAATTTCCTATTTATGATCCTGTAGCACTTATCTCTTGGTCTATTGCAGGAATTATATAAAGTACATTTATAACCATAATAACATGGGCTGCAGTCAGACAGCTTTATAGGGTTGAAAATGTTATTAAAGTCCATCTATTATGATTGACAGCATTATAAAACAAAAGTTCATATGGCTGTAGTGGTGACAATACTTCCATATGTCAAGAACTCTTGACTAAAACTACGTAGGGGAAGCAGGTGGCAAAGTTCTTTGTATGGGGCACAGATAAAAGCTCCAAAAAATAGATACTGAAATTTTGTTTATGGAGCCTGACATTTGTTTAGTATTGAAATTCTGTGATTCAAATTTTGAAATTTGGATATTTTTAACATGTCTAGATTTACTTTAATGTGGAAAATTTGACAGGGATTATCATTGTCTCACATATTGTTTATCAATGCACTTTAGCAACTGGTAAACATTTTTCAGACTATAAAATACATTTTTATGATGGATAATTCTCTGCATAAACTCATACCCCCAGATTTATTATTCTTCTGTGCAGGACTAACTTAACCCTGCATGGAGGCGGCCGTTTAGGAGCTGGACGGCAGCGCACCATGCATATTAATGAGGCATGCTGCCTGAGCTCCTAATCTTACATGGAATGTGTAAGAGTGCAAGGGGTGTGTCTGAGAGCAGAGCTCTCAGAATATACACGCCCCCGCAATGAAGAACAACAGAAAGGGCTAAGAAATGAGTGAGACCGCTCATAGGTGACTGCATATCCCCACCAACATTCCCCCTGGTGTACAACAGCAAGTAAATACAAATAAAATGAACAAACCTTTTTTTTATTATTTTTTAAATCCGATTAAAGCTAACTATAGGTGCGCAGGTGTGCCCATCGCTTAGCTAGGGTTAATGCATCTTAAATGGCTGAACAGGATAACAAGGAAGATATATGCAAATGAAGCAGCATAGCAATAGTGTAGTGGGCAGAGCATTTGCCTTATGAGCAGGCATTCCCAGTGCGAGTCCCACTGCAATACATACCATTTTCCATGGCAAAGCACATTATGACCAATATTTTCATTGCAAAACCCACTAAATAACATATATTTATGAAGTGGAGTACTGCAGGAAATGCACATGTGAGGTGTCAGTGTCATAATGAATAAAGCACTAGTAAGCAGGTTTAAGCACCAATAAGCAGTAGTAAGCATATTTTAGCACTAGTGAGCGAGTTTAAGCCCATTTGTGCGGGGGTAAGCAATGCACACACAGATTAAGCAATTCTGAAGCTAACTCTGTAAGCATATGTAACCGGAGGTTAGCATTGCTTTCCCTTGTGCAAACCCATGCAAACCTGCTTTCAAATGCTCAAACATGCCTTAATCTCTCTGTATCCAATGTCTGCCCATCAACAAAATAAACAGCCTTGCAGGTCTTGAACCCACAACCCTATATACTATAGTCACAGTAGTTAACCACCAAGCCATCAAAGCAATACAAACAAATGAGCTCTCAGAAAACAAGTCTTCACTATAGTAAATTCAAACTGAACCTTTGAAAGGAATCAATATACAGACATATGTTCCATAGCCCACTATATAACATAAATATGGAAATGGTGTACAGCAGTAAGCCCAGAAGTTAGGTGTAATTGTAAAAGAGTGTTGAAGTCCTCAATAAAACACAAGGACCCCATACAGCGTACATACACATGACTCATGGGTACCAGGCATACATATAAGATGTAATGAATAATAACTCAATGCCAAAAAGGAAGTATAATGCAAAGTCAAATGGAAGCAATGCAAAGCATTGCACAGGCCAGCTTAGGAGGTGTAAGCAATGTGTAGGCCAGCTAACTCAATGTGCCCAGTGTTATATCCATTTAAGCAATGCCAACCATAGGTAAGCAGGTTTGCCCATAGCTTAGCCTTTTCAAAACTGGCCAGTCATGAAAAAGTGTGGGAAATCAGCCCTACATAAACCCAAGAGATGGGAATACCTCTCATAACTGGTTGTAGCTTCCCTTGCAGGCACTATGTCAGAAAGGGGAGAGGGTGTGCACTTTCGGGCACAGTGCTGGTGCATCCCGAATTCCAGAGTCATGGCAGGACTCCCTGTCAAAGACCATGAGCAGAGACTGCTACAGGGACAGTACCAGGGTTCCAAATATAAGGCAGAAGCCAGGGACCATCTCGCCCCTGACCTCACCAGTGCCACTGGCATAACCTGAACTGGTGAGCAGGTCAGGCATCACTATGCCGACCTGAAGTGGTGTAAGGGGGACCTCTTGGACCAGTGGATCCAAGAGGCTAGAATGGCAGGGGTTGTACCAGCTGTGAGTAAGTATCACCCCAGTATGTGTGTATTAATTGCCAGATCATATATATCATGGATAGGTATGGCTAAATATTCCTCTTATGTCCTCCACAGCTGCAAGTGAGCGGGACATGAACCAGGAGGCCCATAGAAGTCGCCTGGAGAGGTTATGGCATGAGGCAGGTCAGTAATACACTCACATTTACTGTCATAGGAAATAAATCTAAAAGCATTAGTAAATTAATTGTCTGTATAAAACCTGTAATGTTTAAGGCAAGTACTGCATACACTGGAGAATATGGCAGGAACAGTATCATATAGTTTGTATGTAAATAAAAGCATAATAGTCTGACAATAACGGTCTAACTGCTGGACTGCATGTGTATACTCTGGTATCATATGGTAATGTAGATTTGCAATCATGTAATAGTACTGTTGTATTAAGCATTACCCACACCATGCACCATAAATAGAATGTGTAGGAATGCCTTTATATGACTGGTGTAATCCCCAGAGGCCATTTAGTACAACTGAGAGACACATAGACAGATAACATGAAAATGCAGACACCAAAACCCAAATAGCACATGCAACTGAGATGTGAACTGTTTTTTTTAGCACTCACAGCCATGGTTCAAATCCTGCCAGTGGTAGTAGTCTGCATACAGAATCATACCCCACAACTGTACAGGTATGTCCAGAACGTCCAGTAAAGTGGGCCATATCTGTTGCCTGTTAACCTGTTCCCCTGGGAAATCAGTGGGATGATTCCAGATGTATAGGTCGCAAACGGGCAATACAACTGATTGACACACATCTATGAGAACAAAGCTGACACACTAGCAACTCCCCAAAACCTTATAAGACTAAGACACCAGGTATGTCCCATTTACACCCCCATCTTGTCAAGCAGTGGCCAGAGTGTGTACAGTAACAGAGTGAGATGTATGTGCATAATAGTAATGTGGAATCTGGTACTGTGTGTGGCAACAATCAGGTAGTGCTAACAAACATATCTCCCACAGGTCTGTCAGATACGAACACTGTGCCCAGAAATACAAGAATGATACCCTGGACTGGTAGTGTTTACATTGGTATTGTATTGCATTGTGAGTGATGCAGTTGCTCTGAATAATGATGTATTACTCATCACTGTCGCCCACACTGTCCTGCAAAATATAACTGTCTAGAAAATCTGTATAAGAGTGTTGTAATACAAGGTCAGAATACAAAAGCACAGGAGACTTATAAGACAGAAAGCAGATAGGAGATATACAGCAATATCTATATAGCACACACAACTCTGATGGACAGTGTTTAAGTTGTAGCAGACACAGCCATGGTCTGAATCCTGGGAGTGGAAATAGGCTGCATACAGAGTCATACCCCACAACTGTACAGATGAGACCAGAATGTCCAGTATATGGGCCCATATCTGCTGCATGTCCCCTTGTCCCCCTGGTAAGTCTGTGGGATGATCCCAGATGTTTAGCCAGCAAACAGGGAATACAAGTGATTATCCAACATCTATGTGAACAAATCTGTCACTGTAGCAACTCCCAAAACTGTTAGGAGAGTAATAAGCCACGTATGTCCTATCTACACCCCCATGTTGTTAAGCTGTGACCAGAGTGTGTACCGTAACAGAGTGAGATGTGTGTGCACAATACTAATGTGTAATCTGGAACTTTGTGTGGCAACATTCAAGTGGTGCTAACAAAAATTGCTCCCACAGGTATGTCGGATGCGAACACTGTGCTGAGAAATAAAAAAACATTATGTCCTGTACTGGTACTGTTTACTCTGGTATTGTAGGGAACTGTGAGTGTTGCAATTTCTCTGAATAATAAAGTATCACTGATCACTGTCACCCACACTGTGCTACATAATATAACTGTGTAGGAAAGCATGTATATGTGTGTGTCAAGTCACTAAAGGTTGAAGAGGGCAATATACTAGATATCTCCCAGTGCATGTTAAGCAGCAGTAAGCTGATCAACACATGGCCAGAGTCTGTACAGAAAGAGTTGGATAGCTATGTGCACAACATCAATCTGGAATCTGGGAGTATGTGTAGAAACAGTTAGTTAGGGTTAACATAAATTCCCTCCACAGGTATACCAGGTAAGAGGTGTATACTGCAGGTAAAACCAGTTAATGTATAACAATGATGACAGCCATATCACTGTCCAAACTAAGGCTACAGGGTAGTGTAGTAAGACATGTAAGGTACAGATAACAGCACCGACTAGGAAAGTAATGTGGACTACAGGAATATGCTAGTTGTTAATTGACATCTCCCCCCCCCCCACCATATCTCCAACAATAAACAACATACTCACCCCAACCATTATGTAATGACTCCAATGTTCTGATAATGCCATATTGTTTGATAAATATTTTAATTGTTCCTATGCATGTTCCATATTGAATTATTCAAACACTGGTGGCATGGTGCCATCAATGTACCTGCATGCTGTTCTTAATACCACTGTGGTCACATATATGCATGTGTTCTGTTTGCTATGCAACTGTTCCATATCTGGTGTCTGGGTTAATGGGAATATCTATGCATGCTCTTATATCTAACCCTGGAATGTGTTGACTATTACTAACCCACATACGATGATAAACTCTAAACACTATAGCACGTTTGGGAAGGCTGGTCCCAACGGACCCACCTTTCCCACCTCAGCTGGCCGTGGCACTGGGCACCAGCATGTCTGGGACCCAACTTTGGACCTCTCTGTCTGTTGGTCCTGCACCACCTTCAGGTGGAACCACCTCAGGGTATCGGGCTCACCTACCCCGGGAGCAGGAGCAGACAGGAACCTGTCACCCGTCGCCAGGTCCGGGCCATGGTGCATAGCAAGCTCAACTAGCAGCTTGGTGATTTGCTACACCAGCTCGAGGGCCATGTGTCTTGACTAGAGGGTCAGGCTGGCTCTGTGACTCAGCCTCCAACACAGCCACCTTCAGGGCTGTGAAGGTGCAGTGGTGACTGCCTATGGGTGGGGACCTCAGTCACACTGTTTCCACTAAGGGGTTCATGGACTTCTGATTTCCTAACACCCCTACCCATCAAGGTGTTTGCACCCCACGTGTCACATACCACCCCTGTATGCATCTTGCTTGTCTTGTCTGTTAACCAACCCAACCTACCTCCCCATATATACCTACTATCCCTCCCCAACATCCCACTCTCACCTGAAAAACAAAAGAAAAAAGGGCAATCTATTCAACCAAAAAAAATCTCGCCCCATACATAGCTGTCCATTTCACACACATGCCCACTGGACACATGTAATCAGGTCTAATTGGCATCACAACTTAGTATCGTTGTCCTCACCCCTCTCCCAGGGGTTTGAGTGTCCAAATCTACCTCCAAATTCAGTGTATATGCACAGCTGTTGCTTTAGTAGAAATGGGCAGCTATGGACCTTCCCTACACCCTTCCTGCACATCCCTGGCTATTTTCCCTACTGTCTTTCCCTCTTTGTCCCCCCTTTTCACCTCTTTCCTATCAACCCTTTTTCTTTTCTTTTAAAAAATTAGTGCGGGGGTAAGTGGGAGTAAGCACATTTAAGCAGCAGTAAGCAGGTTTATGCCTGTTTGCACAGGGGTAAGCAATGCCTACACAAGTTATGCAATTTAAAAGCTGAATATACAATACAGTAACCAAACCCACTTTCAACTGCTCAAAAGTGCCTTAATCACTCTGTATCCAGCTGCCCTTGTTCAGTGCAGCAACAAAAAAAAAAACAGCCTCTGCAAGGTTCAAACCCAGTACCCTGCACACCATAGCAAAAGTGATTTACCAGTAAGCCATGTCAGATATCCCTGATATTTATACAAGCATATCATCCAGCCAAGTCATTCAACAGTACAGAGAATGTATTCCAACATGTAGATGTATGTGTGTGTGTATATATATTAATATCTAAACAAATAAAACATATCTATATATGTAGATATATATATATATATATATATATATATATATATATATATATATATACTTATATACATACAGATCCATACATCTATAGATATAAATATATGTCTACATCTATATGTGTGTATATATATATCTATATATATATATATACAGCAAGTTATACATATATATATATATATATATATATATATATATAAATGTAAAAGCAGATATATACATCTATATAGGTATATATGGACATACATCTGTAGATAACAATGGGAACATAACAAAAACATATATGTCCACATGCACCGTTAATGGAGTTGAGAATCTGCCCCAATCAACATACATCTCGTACAAATAGGTATACCCCCACAGCCAAACATGTCTGCCTGCAATACACTACCAACTGTCGAAGATCCCATAACCAGGCCCTGACACGACATGGGCACAAGATGTTTACAATACTCCATCACACCTGTATGAAGTCAGGCTGGTATCAGTAACACATCATGCAATACAGTCTGGCTTCCATAGGGAATGTACAATGTGGAAGCTATTAACATCCCTAAGATACATATACTCAGACATATATATGCAGATACAGATATACATATATATGTATGTATATATATATATATATATATATATATATATATATATATATATATATGTAACTACACATACACATGCAGATATATATATATAGTAAGATACATATGTAGAAGGTGCACACAATATGCAACAGCCACTATGCCTACAGTTACCACCTTAACAACTGGACACTGTATGAGTCACCCATACAAATGAAAATCATTGCCTGCAACATATGCCCACACAGAGGTCAAAGGATATAACACCACACACAGGTTTGCATAAATGGGGAAGCTTTATTTGTGTACTATTAAAGTTGTATATGCCATGTCACATAGTTGTTTAGACACTGACATCCATATAAACAGAGTAATGCAACTGTGAAACAGTTATACTAATACAGTAGTCCGGAAAGGTTTACAAATGTTGCTGTCCAGGCTGAGGCCTTCAAGTAGTACAATAGTAAAGACAGACCGGGCCACAGGATACCAAACAATCAACAGTAAGTAATGCAGATGTATAGTTCAGCAGCCTCTATCTACACTCTGTATGCAGTACCTAGGGGTAAAGAACCCAGCTGACATAAAGGGATGTAACTGTTACATAACAAGGCATAACTGGCACTATCACAAAAACACTGACAGACAGGAACGTCTGTATGGCAGGAGGAGGTAGACCTGCATTTACCCAAGGTGGATTGCATGGTAATGTACATCCAGATACCTTAAAGCAGTGTAGACATGGTGTGTGTGGGTGGTCACATCTGCTTTTTTCATGTGTGCCCTTGACTACTAACAGACATCTTAAGGACATCATAGGACAGTACCACTGCTAGCACATAATGCTCCTGTGGACTACAGCAGAGATATTGGCCAATATATGTGGACAGTCTAACACACTCTGGACAGTCCAGAGGTATACACAGAACCCCTTAGTGCAAGACATGTGGACCAAGCCTGACAATGTGGATGTTAACAGCCATGTAATTACTGGTACACATTTTCCCTCCTAGATTATGCTTTCACACACCCCTGTCTGTTCTGACACATGATAACTGCTGGTACGGAGGTGCCATGGCCACATACTAGCCACTAGATATTGACATACATCTATACAGCATCCCATTGCTCTGTCTGACATACATGACTGTTATGGTGGCCCAGCAGCAGTACATCTGGCAAGTATCTGGACATGACATCTCACTGGGTAAATACACTAAGCTGCTAGGCATGCAACAATGCACTGTACTGGCTACAGGCAGACTGACTCAACACTGGCCTACACTTCCTATGGGGGGAATGCACATGCACCAGCATGTATAGCAGGCTCTACAGGAATGTCACAGCACAGAGTATGATACATCTGTTTGAAAGTGCAAAACAGCAATCAATGTGAACACAGCCACAGCAACACATGGTAAGCTAGCATAATATTACAGTATATGGACTATCTGTGCAAAACCATCCTCATATGTGTCACTCACACACTAACCCTACATATACTGGGCCGCTTTACAGTGTTGTCCGAAGCCTGTCTGTGGTATGGGACATGTGTGTGTATGGCTTTACAAACATGTAAGCTGATAGGGTAACATACAGTGGAGCAGCATGTAACATCAGATAGAACAGGACCATGAACAATGACATCTACCATAGTCTGTACACAGGCCAAAGTACATATGAACAATACACATAGTGTCGACAATCACCATGAGTACACATACGTCAATACTGAACACACAACCACAGAATGTCCAGGTTATGTCATAAATTGTAACCCCTACTACACATAACATGTGTAGCAGTCTGATATCTCACTGGCTTGTTATCAGATATGATGACACTAATTATGCTGTACAGCACATATGCGCCTCTTACTGCATGACATATATACAGAGGTTGACAGAGTTATGGCTGGAGTCACATACACAGGGCCGATATTGACATGTTGCTGTGATACCCTCATACATTTACTGTTGTAACAGGGTTTGTTGCAACATATGTTCTATGAGGGATATGAAGTCAGTAACTCTCATGGCTGTCACCATCTACAGACTGCAATCTTCACACTACCTTCTGCAGTCCACAGACAGGTGTTCTGTGGTTAACACATGAAACAAAAGCCACCACACACTGCCCAGTCTAAAGAAGACCCTACAGATGGGGGTTTCCTCATAAACATAGCACTGATATGGCAGCTATTAAAACATGTAGGACAGCCGTATCCACACACACACTGTTAAACCAACATTACTCCAAATGCAGTATAGCAGCACTTACAGTCTGTAGTCAGGTCAGACACATCACCCTCCTGTGTGTTGCCCTGTTTTTATAGTGTATGTTGTTAGAGGTAGAGTCCCAGTCCATCTGAGATGCTGTTTGCCAAACAATGGATTGAGTTCCTGCTCACAGTGAATGTAAGGGCCCAACACCAATATGATGTTCCTAGATATTGGTGTGTGTTTCCAATTAATTGGCTATGGGAATGTTACCACAGTTGATCCACATGCAATCAGCTAGAGGAGGACTGCAATTTGTGCTGAAGCCATCGACTGATCATGACCTACACTTAACATACATATGCTGCTGCCTAAGCACAGCAGGTGTAAGTCTCCACATCCACCAGAGAGGGAGTGAGAGAGGCAGACAAAGGCAAAGGAGGGGTGGGAGAGTAAAACATAAGCATGTTTGTGTCACACACCTACCAGCAAAGGGTATCAATCCCCTGACGACTATGTACTGCTATTACATGTCTATGCAGTTATTGGATGTGCCACATAGGTTACATATGAAGGAGCCCTCAAAACGTATATGTGATGGTGAGTGACATTTGCAACAGAGATATGGTAGCTATATGGTAGGTGTAATACACGTGCCTGTCCAGATGAACCGGTGCCAATGTCAACACAGCCACACTCTCATAGGGACGCACACACAATGACACACTTGGCAGGGCCAGGAATACAAATTATCACTAGTGCGATTGCCACAACACATTACAGTGCAGGTATCACATGCACCACAATGGTCATACGGAGGTTATATAGGCAAAGGGTATATGGAGGTGTCTGACATCAGACAGCATGCTTCAGTATGCCAATGGGGGTTGTAGTGAGTGTGAATGTGGTCATACGCATCATACAACATACATGCAGACACAGGGTGCCAGTTCTGACATGCATGAGTGCATTGCTGCATGGGTGTGTCATGGTTAACTGTGCCAGATGACTATACAAGGCTAGGTGATGGGTATACCTTGGCATCAGGCTACATGACAATGGTCTTCATTGTGGCTCAGGGGTGTAGTGTCTGGATCTGAACCCACAGGTGGGTATTGTATTTATACAGTCACCTGGGTGACTATTGCATGTGGACAGTGCTGTGCATTGCTTGCCATGTATGTGTTCCTTAGTCCATGACATGGACAGTGTCTGGGATGTGCACACCTCCCACATGCATGTACAGTGACATGTGGAACTATATCTGAGTTGTCTGGCCCATGTTGTGTACACAGATTGCTATCATCAGATGTGCCAGCTCTGGCCTCATATGGCGTAGACTGTTAATGGATGGTAGGTTGATCCAGCACCTACATTGATAGCGTGATAGCAGTATTCCCTGGTGTCAGTGGCATCTGTCCATACAGAGCATGTTTTCAGGCATGGTATGTCCTTTGTGGGTCACATTTGAAGGCACCACAGGTGTTGCAGGTGTCCTGTGGGGAACATGGGGAAGGTGCACTGTTGGCATGTACGTGCCTATTGGACTGATGGTCGGGGTGCCATGCCCATGGTAGCCCACTGCAATCACACCATGGTTACTATCAGTGGGCAATATGCAGGGTACTAACAACATAGCTGCTGTTGCCTAGGCAAGTGTGTGTGTGTGTGTATGAGAAATGGGTTGAGAGTGTTATCTGGGTAATACTAGGGTCACTCACTTTGTTTGCCCGGCCTTGATGTCAAATGTAGGGGTATGGATATGCACCCCAGCCTCTCGGCTATTTCACATCTGTTATCCCTGTATGGTGGACATTATGATATATATTAGGGCCACCATATAAGAAGTTTGCAAAACCCTCTCCCCATTGTCTCCAGTTGTTACACACTCACACCCACCTCTACACAGGATATGAATTACAAACACAGACACACTCACCTGTCATGTCTGGGATTAGAACTCCTACCTAACTAGTTTATTACACTACAGCACTATGCAGTTGTAGGATGCACCACAGAGATTACTGGAGTACTCTTTTCCCCAAAGGTGTATTTTACAGTAAAGGATATCTGCAGGATTGCCAAAGTAGGGCATTTGAAGTGTAGTGAGTGTGACTAGCCTAAAATGTATTGCTCCCTATACAGATATAAAAACACACATAAAACATCCACAACTGCCATGTGTGGGGATAGAACCCCTACCAGCGTTCTATATCACACTACAGCATGAAGCAGTTATAGGATGCACCACAGGGATAACTGGAGTACTCCTTCCCCAAAGCTGTATTTCACAGTGAATGGCATTAGCAGGATTGCCAAAGTAGGGCATTTGAAGTGTAGTGAGTGTGACTAGCCTAAAATGCATTGCTCCCTACACATAGAAACACATACATAGAATTCACAACTGCCATGTGTGGGGCTAGAACCTCTATCAGAGTTCTATATCACACTATAGCAGAAAGCAGTTATAGGATGCACCACAGGGATAACTGTAACATTCCTTCCCCAAAGGTGTATTTCACAGTGAATGACATCAGCAGGATTACCAAAGTAGGGCATTTGAAGTGTAGTGAGTGTGACTAGCCTAAAACGCATTGCTCTCTATACAGACAGAAACAGACACACAGGCCCACACACACACACACACACACACACACACACACACACACACACACACACACACACACACACACACACACACACACACATACACACACACACACACACAGTTAACAAGACTAGGATTAGAACTCCTACCTATCTTATCACACTACAGCACTGCACAGTTATGGGACATGCCACAGAGATTACTGGGCTATAACCTTCCCAAATGTGTATTTTAAGGAGGATGACATCAGCAGCCTTGCCAAAGTAGGGCATTTGAATTGTAGGAAGTGTGACTAGCCTAAAAAACATTTCTCTCTACGCGGACAGACACACACACACAGTTGCCAAGTCTGAGATTAGAACTTCTACCTAACTATTTTATCACACTACAGCAGTACGCAGTTATAGGACATGCCAGGGAGATTGTGGGGCTATAAACTTCCCAAAGGTGTAACATTCCTTCCCCAAAGGTGTATTTCACAGTGAATGACATCAGCAGGATTACCAAAGTAGGGCATTTGAAGTGTAGTGAGTGTGACTAGCCTAAAATGCATTGCTCTCTATATAGACAGAAACAGACACACAGACACACACACACACACACACACACACACAGTTAACAAGACTGGGATTAGAACTCCTACCTATCTTATCACACTACAGCACTACACAGTTATGGGACATGCCACAGAGATTACTGGGCTATAACCTTCCCAAAGGTGGATTTTAAGGAGGATGACATCAGCAGCCTTGCCAAAGTAGGGCATTTGAATTGTAGGAAGTGTGACTAGCCTAAAAAACATTTCTCTCTACACGGACAGACACACACACACACACACAGTTGCCAAGTCTGAGATTAGAACTTCTACCTAACTATTTTATCACACTACAGCAGTACGCAGTTATAGGACATGCCAGGGAGATTGTGGGGCTATAAACTTCCCAAAGGTGTATTTCAAGGTGGATGACATCAGCAGCCTTGCCAAAGTAGGGTATTTGAATTGTAGGGAGTGTGACTAGCCTAAAAAGCATTGCTCTCTACACATACACACACACAGTTGCCAAGTCTGGGATTAGACCTCCTCCCTAACTATTTTATCATGCTAAAGCAGTAGTACACAGTTATAGGACATGTTATGAAGATTACTGGGCTGCAACTTTCCCAAAGGTTTATTTCAAGTTGGATGACATCAGCAGCCTTGCCAAAGTAGGGCAATTGAATTGTAGGGAGTGTGACTAGCCTAAAAAGCATTGCTCTCTACACAGACAGAGACAGACACACACACACAGTTGCTAAGTCTGGGATTAGAACTTTTACCTAACTATTTTATCACACTACGCAGTTATAGGATGTGCCATGGAGATTACTGAGCTATGATATTCCCAAAGCTGTATTTCACAGTGGATGACCTCAGCAGGCTTGTCATAGCAGTGCTATAGGGAGGCCAGTGTGTGTGGATGGGCCATAACCCATTCATCTAGGGGTTGACATACCACATGCTGGCACACCCAGGGCCATATTCCACAGGTATGTGTATACAGCTGCTAGATGACTACTTCCTTGTACAGTCATGTTGCACAGCCAGCACTTGCACCACATAGTCGGTACTGCTGACAGATACCATTGATTAGTATCTACAGTGAGTGTCATCTGAACCTCATGTGGTTGTAGCCATTTGGCTGTGTGCTAGGTGGGACAGGACTGGATGATTTCTTGTCGCAGTCACTGTCTTCCACACATCTATGTACATCTACTTTTGGCTTATTATAGTATGTTGTCCTTGGATATATGTCTGTATTCCTATCCACTGTGTGTGCAAAGCATGAGTGGTGCATACTGAGTGCCTGCACTAACATCTGCAACTGCCAAACATATCTGGTCCACTGTTATTTGCAGACATGGGCTTCATAAGTGTGTGAGCATGCCCACTATGCCCTTCTGTATTGCATGTGTGGATTGATTCCAGATAGTTTGTACTCCAGTGCAGCTTTGTGTTGTACACCTACAGGTAGCAAACTGTTTATGCAGGGTATCCGTCAATCATTTGGCAATATGGGGACAACATGTGCAGGGGATATTGTGTACTGTAGGTGATTGTCTGTGCTGCTTCAGCTACATGGTACTGCTGTTAGCAGAGCTATTCAGACATGTGTACTGATATACACCGTGGTGTTTTCTATCCTCGTGTACTGTCAGGTGGACATTCCTGCTCACAGTGATGTCTTGGGGGACAAGGGTGACTGCAGCTGTGTGTGGTATTGTGGGCAGACACCTACATATTCATGGTAGGTTATGCCATCCTGGGGGTGCTGCAGGCACTTGCTGCTGGGTCTGTGTAAACGGTTCAGCACTTTGGTATAGTGCTGGCAGGGGATCCCATACATGTGCATCCCTCAACATGACAGTATAGCCTTATATTACTATGGCAATACCTCACAGCTGTACAGATTCGTACAGGTTACCCAGAGGCAGGGGCCATGAGTCAGGACATTACCCCTTTTGTGGTGTACGGATAGGTATGTAGGCACCCATTTATGTGTTTACAGCCAGGGATAGTGTGTGCACACAGCTTTGTGTTGGACCTTGCACATTCCATGCTGCCCATGCCCCCCGTCAGTTATTCTCTCCTCTTCCTTACATTATGCATGCATTCTCTGATACTTTCCCTATGGTTATCACCCCATCACGGCTGTGTGTCAGTGTTAGTCAACAGTTCATGCAGAGGGACATGGTAGACATGTTACTGTGGTTTGTCCACATGGCCTTGCATGTGGCGTATGTGGAGTGTGTTGTGTTGTTATTTGGGTGCCCATGACATAACATGCATTGGGAGTACATGTGAGAGACAGGCTCTTGGCAGAGGCCTGTGGGCCATTACCTGTTGATGCGGGCCAGATGTAGCAGGCCGTTGCATTCTGTCTGTCCTACAGTCTCAGACCGCCATACAGTATATTCCCCTGGGGTGACAGGGTAGGTGTGCTAGGTGTTCGTGCCACTACCATCTATTAGCCTTGATCGGTGGTGTGGATGCTGATAGGGTGCTACCTACAGCTGTTGACACACCTGCATGGGACACCTGCCCTGCATGCTGCATTCTTTTGCTATTGCCATATACAGCTGAGGTCATATTGTAACCTTCCCCACAGCAGGGGTACAATTAGAGAGGTTTCTGTGGGTGGTGTTTGCATGAGCTGGGTGCATGTGTGCTATGGACACTACTTGCATCTGACACACAGATATGTATTGGGCATTCCAGCTATGCTTGCATGTGCAGGCACATCAGCTGTTTCCCAATACATTAGTCCCACCTCCTTTGTGATCTGCTAGTGTTTGGGCAGACAACACCGGTATCCCCTACTACAAGACCAGATAACGTGATGCATACCTGTTTGTACTATTCCAAGGGTGTGTCTGTTTCACAGTGACGCAATATATACTGTATGTCTGGGGTACTTTCCCCTGTGTACTGCTTGTATATCTAGCCCAACAGCCATGCCATGTCAGTCTTTCAAATGTTGTCACATATTACCACCATACATTTACAATGGCTTACTGCTAGCTTGTGTTATACTGGTGGGTATTGTGTTTGGCACTGCAGTTGTGAGGACTTGTCCCTGTCATCAGTGGTAGGGGGCAATGGCCACCAGGTCTTACCTCAACATGCATACATATCGACCACTCTCACACAATATGAAACACATACCACCCTAACACACACATACCTGCATATTGTACAGATTCTACAACCTATCCTGCTACCTTGGCCACCTCTGTGCATCTGTGCTCCACTGGTATTATAGCTACACATACATGTTCCTACATTTCTACATAGGGTTGTGGGGGGGCACTCCTGACTATTATGGCATGTGTACATCGGATTGGGGGGGCACACCAGACCATTACTGCATACGTATGTACGGTTGGGGGCGCACATCTGACTGTTTCTACATTTCTACATAGGATTGGGGGGGGCACACCTGACTGTTTCTACATTTCTACACAGGATTGGGGGGCACACCTGACTGCTACTGCATTTCTACACAGGATTGGGGAGGGGCACACCTGCCTATTACTACATTTCTACACAGGATTGAGGGAGGCACACCTGACTGTTATTACATTTCTATGTAGGATGGGGGGCACACCTGATACTTGTACACATTTGCTATGACTGTACAGGTATATCAGGTACTCCATTTAATTCTGTATTCTAACCTTTCATGCTGACCAGAGGCATGTCAGTGTACTACATGTCTTAGCTTTGATTTACCTACATATTAGTTTCTGACTTCCTACCCTTCAGAACTAAGATCCCACTGCCTGACCTGCTGTAGTCTGTCTGTGTAGGCCTGGGGAGGAGGTTACCCATAGGCATCATTCAGAGGCCATAGCACAGCCTTTGTTTGTGTTTGTCTACACCTGTCCTGCTGGCTGTGACTGTTGTTTGCCATGTGAACCCCCTGACTGGCATGTATGAGTCACTTACCTTGTGGGTGTCCCAGTATTGAGAGTGGTGCTGTAGAGCTGTCTATGTCAGATGCACATAATACACTCCCTACACTTGGTTGAGCACAGGTAGCATCATGTTTGGCATCCCTTTTACTGTATGTGAGAGTCAGAGAGAGGTGCTATTCCCTGGGTCCCTCCTGTGTCAGTGTATGTGCTATGTGCTGACTCTTTGCCAAGGCCAGGGCATACTAGTCATGCCTCCTTCTGCCTACTGGGGCAGGCTCAAGTTGTTCCTCCTCTGAGTCACTCTGTGCCTGTGCAGGTCCTGGCAATGGTGGGGGGCTGTGTGGCCCTGCCCCATGCTGTTCCTGCTGCAGCTGTTTCCGCAGGATCATATTGTGTAGCATGGCACATACGATGACGATTTGAGTACATGTAGCTGGTGAGTACTGCAAGGCTCCACTGGATGTGTCCAGGCACCAGAACCATGACTTGAGCATCCCAAACACACACGCTATTATAATTTGTGTCTGTGCATGTACCTCATTATGGAGTTCTTGTTCGGGTGTGCATTTCTGATGGGTGCCATCAGCCACAGCTCCAGTGCGTATCCAGCATCCCCCACTAGAAGAGGGTGAGGGATGTCCCCATTGGCAAATCTGTAGTACAGCTGCATCAGATGCCAGATGTGGAAATCTTGATACCTTCCAGGGCAGACAGCATACACATTCATTATCATGCCCTGGGCATCGCACATGACCTGGCAGTTGATGAAGGGGAAGCCCTTGCGGTTGATGTAGACCCTAACCTGCTCACCGGGTGGTGCTTTGATGCATATGTGCGTGTAGTCTATAGCACCCACTACCTCAAGGTATTCTGCTGTTTGGTGGAACAGTTGCATATTGCTGGCCAACACCTCATGGCTGTTGGGGAAATATACGTGCTCACCGGTATGTGCTGACATGGCATCCAGGAACTGGTGGAGTACCCTGGATGCTGATGCCTGTGAAATCCCCATCATATCGCCAGCTGGCCTTTGGAAGGTACCTGTAGCTAGTATTCTTAGGCCTACACATACCTTGTTATTCACTGGGATGGTTTCCTCTCTGTTAGTTCTGTGTGTCAGGCATGGCTGGCACAGCTTAATCATTTGCTGTAGGAGGTCCCTGTCCATCCTATAGTGCTCCACTATCTCCAGCTCATGTAGCCCCAGGTAGGTTACCCTGAGTCTGTACACTCTTTTCCGTCTCCTCACTGTAAGTTGGTTGACAGCATTCACATCCTCACCACCCTCAGCCTCTTCCACAAGTTGTTGTATGATAGCTATTGCAGCCACTATCATTTTGTTGTTTTGTCTGTTAAAACTTCCCTTATTGTATTCACCGGTGGTGTTGAGTATGGGAAAAACCAAACTGGAAAGTGTTTGCATGGTTTATAGTAGTGTTCTGGGCTGGGCTGGGCTGCTGCCTGTGTGATTGGCTGATTCTGATGCATTTCACCTGACAGCTATGCTAGTTCTCCTTGATTACCTTCCTACTGCTGCTTTCCCTTCCCATTGCCTTCCTGTTTAAGCCCGGGGGTGCACCACACAAACAGAGTGCTTAGATGTGCACAGAGCTGCTATTTCCAGGTTTACCTTTTTTTTTCTTTCAAACCTGGTGCGCAGTGCGCACACCCGCTTAGGCAATGTAAAGAGTGCTAGGCAGACTCAGACACACACCCTTGCCTAGCTGTGCTTAGCTAGAAGCAAACCTGAGCCACAGGGCTCTAATCCACTTACATTATGCCTGACACACACCCCTATGATGTCGGCTAACTCCTAGGCTTGCACCAAGCTATTCCTGCTCTCACACTGTTGGGAGCTGACTAGCATGCTTGGGAAATCTGGGATTTACTATCATTCCCCTCATTTGCATAGGATTGCCTGCTAATGCATATTTCCATGTCTCACACTGAGCCTCTCCCCTTAGCAGCCACTACTCACTGGCCATGTTGACTTCTGCCTGCCATTGACTTTAATGGCAGAATAGTGATTTTAGTTAGAATGCTTATTTTATGTTTCTTTTCTTATTTTCCCCCTGATCCTGTTTGTGCGCCACTGCTCTATGCTTAAACAGCCGAGATCTGCTAAAAAAAAATAAAAGTAGATTTTTTTATTTTTTAAGCTGTTTTCAATGACAATGGCCTTATACTTGGCCAATGGCATGCTTCCTGAATGATATGCACCCTTTATTTGGAGCTGTCATGGCTCTGTTTTGGAATTTGCGGAAATGTACTCGGTTACTAACAGAGTACATTTATGCAGATTACACTAGTCCTGCACAGCCAGTTTCCAGCTTCCTGGATTGCAAATTCTCCTCATTTGCATGGATTTCTCCTGTAAATGGGATAATTTGCATACAGAGGCTGAGCCTGTGCAGGGCTTGTGCAGTAGCGTTCATGCATGCCTCTGCAGGCTATTCCTGGATAGCACAGCAGACATATTGCCTGGTAGAGATCCTGCACTAATCCTGCACGCTGTGCAAGGCTTGCAGAATTCGGGGGATATTCATGCTGCTGATTTTCTTTTTGTTATCTGTATTCCAGAAAAGTTGCTATCAAGACTACTGTCATATTTAGAAATATTTTCATATTGTTCATATCACTGGTTTATAAGTGAATTATGGAATATATATACATATATATATATATATATATATATATATATATATATATATATATATATATAGGTCTATATCAGATGAACGAAAAATCCATTCATATTAGGGTATTTGCCGTTTTGTCACTGTAGTGCGATGTCAAAGTTAGAATATATATTTAGCGGGGGTGAATACTGATTTCAATTTCTGTGACGTTTCGATCATTACATATTCGATGACCAGATTTTTCATTCATCTGATATAGACCCTATATATATATATATATATATATATATATATATATATATATATATATATATATATATATAGATATATA
This sequence comes from Protopterus annectens, assembly GCF_019279795.1. Classification (NCBI taxonomy): domain Eukaryota; kingdom Metazoa; phylum Chordata; order Ceratodontiformes; family Protopteridae; genus Protopterus; species Protopterus annectens. The sequence goes on from NC_056731.1 coordinate 156,784,856, forward strand.
GATAGATAGATATATAAATATATATGAACTGTTTTGTCAGTTTTTAATTTTTAAAATACTTTTAGCTGGAGTATGTGGATGTCTCATCAGTCAGAGAAAAGGGAGTGGGTGGGTAGCTATATGACAAAAATACTTATGAAGAGCAGGTAATCACTGCAGAAACTGTTCCTCTGATGTAATCAGCAGCAACATTTACCTTCTGTTTTGTGATTATTCTCTTCCCATTATTCTATGAAAACTAGTCAATGGCTGCTTCTTTAGAAACAATAAGAGTTCTTTCATTTTTGCTCCATTCTAACACAGTACTGAGATGTGTAAATTAATCAACTAATGATACTAGCTTTGAACTAGGCCATGGAATCTTCTTTAGAGACTCTTCAAATCCACGAGGCTGTACCATTTAAATGTAAACTAGATATTCCCCTGGCAAACTCCAGTCATTCTTGAAAGGTGTCCAAAACCTGGAAAAAGATTTGAGTTCATGGTTGAACTGATAGGCCAAGCATGAACACTGAAAATAGACTAACGTATCTAAATGAATAATGGAATTGTGCCAAATAAACTAACCCCACCACAATGTAAATTGTGTTAAAACATTGTGAAAAATAAAAGCATAGATTGTGTTTTTTACCTTGCTCATAAAAATACAATAGTGAATATGCAAATAAATAGACAGGCTTTTGTAAGATTTATTGACCTGTATGATTTCTCTGGATCTGCTTTACCGTGAAAACAGAAAGAGTCATTTCTTCTTCTATAGCCATCAGAATTCCAAACAGTTAGGCTACAGTCCCCCTTTGCCCACAAATGATACAGGACACATAATAATTCATATAGCAACCTTGCATAATTACATTTTATATGTAAAATGTTTTATAGTGCATTTTTCTTCCACTGCTGCTATGGTTTGCAATTGCTTGTCTTCTTATCTGAGGTTTTTAACACAGTACACCCTATGACCACTCCCTTTCTTGCAACTCTGCATTTTTTATTAAAATACTAAAGTGTTTGGCTTTCAATTAGGTCTTTCACATAACCCCAGTTTCCTGGTAACCTAGAGCTCATAATACATGGATCCCCTTCCTAGACTGTCGCAATCATTTGATTTAAATATATTTTTCAGCTGCTTCTTGAGGGTACACTTCAACCCTGCTGGTCTTTATGCAATGTGGACTTTTAATGTACCTCATATCTCTTGTAATGTCCTTCTCCTAATGCCTATTTATTTTCAATGTAACTTTCCGTAGTACTCTTAATGCCAGCAAGCTACAAAATGATTTATGCTGTCCATTCAGACAGTGCCTTCTGTTATGAATTCATACTGAATTCTTTGGAGCAAACCAAACAACTGCTTCCTTTCAGTTGTTGCGTAGCATATAACAGGTACATGCAGGATGTTTGGTTTTGCATTTCATGGTTCTGAGGCTTGCATTTTGTGGGTTGGAGGAGCCCATTAAAGTCTGATTATGTTGATGTATGGCTGATAAGTTTGCTGTAGCCTTAAAACAGAAGAGGCAAAATATATACTCTGTTACCTGATCTATCCCTTTTTGATGTATAAATATATATTTTTCAAAGATGACTGCTTTATTAGCTAATACAATAAGAATCCCTTCTACCATATTACCAAATACTTAAAAGAAATTCTTAAAGACATCTTAATTCAACTGTTAAACAGTAATAGCAGTCATTAAAATATATAATTATTTGTTATTACATAATTAACATAATTCCTCAATCTTATTACACTAAGTAGGTGTATAAAAACTAATAAATATAATGTTTATGTTACAGGAATAAAGATAAAACAAATAGTATTTGTATATTATTTTGTCAAAATGTAGTTTTCTTTTCTCTTAAATCCAATCATTGGACTTAAATGTAATAATACTTTGGAGTCACCACAAATTAATACATTCATTTTACTAGCTGCAACATAAATATGTGTGAAAGACTTTCATGTTTTAATGTTATAATTATAGAAATTTAATTATATTTAGTGTTTTTGTGCTAACATTCAAAGTGCAATACTTTCAATTTACTGCTCTACTTACAAACATAACGGCCACACTTCATACCACCATATTCTCTATACCTACCAGAATGGGTCACTGTGATACTGGGGCTTCACTACAAGTGTGATACACAGATAAAACAGTAAGTAATGTGAAAATGCTTGCCTTAAAATAGATGCATGATCTTTCTTAATGGCCTATGATACATATTTTTTATTGGCATGTATTCCCACTATCTTAGAAAGCAAAATCAATCAACTTGATGATGACATGTTCTAGTTGTTTTTATACAATGCAAAGTACAACTGACTTATCCCTCAAGACTTATCAGCAGATGATAGCAATCTATTAATACATATCACCGAGTCCCAGCATGTCAATAAATTACTGCTGACTTTACAGTACATAAAAACTATTTTGTCTGAAGATGATACAAGCATGTCTTTCTTATTCATTCATATAATGAATTCCTTTTGTTCAAGTTCATAATTTGTTAACTCTTCAAGAGGCTATCTAGAAGCTATATAAACTATTGTCAGTGCAAAGGTTCACGTGTATAATCACTTTTGTTAATTATGATCAATGACTTCTTACTGCCAAAACATAATTTTTTGTTCCGCAGCTAGAACACATCTGAGCTCAATTGATAGACTTAGTAATACTAAACTAATGGCAATGGACAACTGTTATTAATGAGGCTACTGGGAAACTGAGAGTACAAACGAAACACACCAACCAGTAAATAACAAAGAATAACCACTGAACTGGAACCACACCAACGTATTTTAATTTAGGTTCATTTTGATAATGCAAAAGACTTCATCGGAATAATTATTAATTAATTGATTGATTGATTAATATTAATATAAATTAATAATTAATAATTAATTAACTAATTATTCTGATGAATTCTTTTGAATTGTCAAGACGAAAGTGCTAAATTGGTCATGATTGCAGTGCCTCATGTTACTGTAATGGTGACTACACTGTCTCCCCACTCACAGGATGTCATTTGCACAGTTGACAGCCTCTCTAAACTACAGTAGGCTTTTTCTTATATTGAGGTGCCTTATAGTCCTCCAGCATTAGTGTCTGGCTGTAATCTTTATGGAGTTAAAGAAGTCTGTTTTACTTTTCCTTACACCATCTGTGCCCTCTGAAAGAAGCACTACCATCTCTTTCTCCAGCATATACCATGATATCTCACCTTGAAAAATCTCAGAAAAATATGACAGAGAATTAGAGTCCAAATCAAGTCTTGCATGTCATTAACAGGTTCCGCATTTGCATGACTCATGGTAACCACTCTGTTTTTATGGTTGCGATTTAAAGTATAAAACATGTCAGTCCTCAATGTCAGTATATGCTACTAAGGAAACATACTCTACAGCCACTCAACATCAAGATGATTAAATATGAAATGATACTCCCCCGCCCAAAATCAAAGACTGACTGCAGATGCACAGTGCTGTCTGCAGGGACCCAGGAGTGTGCACGGCATTGAGTACATTTCTGCACAATATTTACAAGGTGTGCTCATTGCATAAATTAAATAATTCAGAAATGATAATGTGCTGAGAACTACCTAGTATAATCTTCATGCCCAGCCAGGTGAAGCTACACAATATAAGCAGAAGAAGAAGCTCACAGCCTCATTGCACCATGGAAGAAAATGCATGAGCTAAAAGTTTGTTTCCTGTTTAAGGTGATTTAACATTTTTTCTTCAGGCAAGTATATCTGCTTGTGTAAGGTAAGTGTTACTTTCTGCAAATCCATTCATTTGTATTATGGATGGTTTTAACCGCTACTTGGCGTGTTTTCTACAAAGGGTGTAAGTTTGTCAGTACTTTTAAATGTGTTGGCTAAAGAGTTTGAGGGGTAGATTGCATGGGTACAGCAACTAGTGGCCTGTAGAATAATTGTTAAGATGGATGAGATAGACACCCCTGAGTTCATAGAGTGGCATTTAATACAATGTTAGTGTTGTATGCATTGCACGTATGTCATTAGCCAAAATATTTGTAACTGTGATAGTAAAAATCAAGTCCTTGGTCTGTTGCAATTGTTTGATTGTTTTATGGGGGATATTAACTCAATAAACCTGGATGCCTGACATTTACTTGAAGACTGATAATACAGATATTTAACTCTGAGGTACACATACAGCATACTATATGGCCAATGATGATTCTACAAGGTATTGTTTTTTTCCTTTGGAGCACATAAAAACCACATATTCTCTCCCACATGCTGAAGCAAGGCATTGAGAAAGTAATACAGTATTCTCAAAGCAAATAACTGAGATACCCACACTGTGCCCCCATTGGGTCACTGAAAGGTCCCTGTGCCTTATATACATAAAGCCACACATCCATTAATACCCACTGGGATTGCTGCTCCATAACTTCCATGGAGCCGCTGATGAAGCTAATGCATTTCTATCATTTCTTGTATGGCATCACTATCAAAATAGTACTGGTCTACAATGTTGTTGTCATGGAGACCATGGCATGTTAAATGCACTCAGTTAACATTGTGGCTCCAGAAGCAACACTGCATGCCATTGTGTATGGCAGAGGCAGCAAGATATGTATTTACAATTGCTCCAGCAACCCCTGTTGAATTTGTAATGATCATGTAGGAGCAAGGCTGTTAATTCCTAGTTTTCAATGCCAACAAAGCAATGCCCAGAATCCAAGTCAAACAAAAAAAGAATAATTCATTTGCTGGGACATCACCATCTATACATAAACCCAAATTCTTTGATGCAGAGAATGAGTTGATATTACAGACTCTCTATCTCTATGTCCTACTTCACTTTGTAGTACATGCAGCTGACCAGTCTTACTGTGACATGCCTTGGCTAAGATATTCACCAATGTGAATGAAATTGATTGGCATGACTGAGGGTAGAAAATGGTACACTGCAGGATCAACAATATAATCCATGATGCCACCTTCAAACCAGAAGTCATGACATGGGAACATAGGACAACATGTTGAGTGTACCACCTCTCGCAGAGACAGAGGTAATCCTGACCCCTCTGAAAGGGAGTATCACCACCATTGAGTCCCACAGTGTGTTGTTGGATGTTGGGGCAGAGTTGGGCAAGCCTCACAGAATATCCACTACAGATGTCCCAGGTACATAATTCTGCTTCACTGTATCAATTCCAGCAAAGCATCTGCACCCTGTAGTCAATATGAAGCTTAATCAAATATGTCTAAATTACAGTATGTAGGTACATTTGGGATTCAACAGCCACATCCATGTGCACATGGTGTCATTAAAAATCTCAGCAGTGTTTATAGTTGTTGTGCTGTGGTGTATTGACAGTTATGCTGTTGTGGTGTATTGGCAGCTGTGGTGTTGTGGTGTAGTGACAGTTGTGGTGCTGTGGTGTATTGACAGTTGTGGTGTTGTGGTGTATTGACAGTTGTGGTGCTGTGGTGTATTGACAGTTGTGCTGTTGTGGTGTTTTGACAGTTATGGTGCTGTGGTGTATTGACAGTTGTGCTGTTGTGGTGTATTGACAGTTGTGGTGCTGTGGTGTAATGACAGCTGTGGTGTTGTGGTGTATTGACAGTTGTGCTTTTGTGGTGTATTGACAGTTGTGCTGTTGTGGTGTATTGACAGTTATGCTGTTGTGGTGTTTTGACAGTTGTGGTGCTGTGGTGTATTGACAGCTGTGCTGTTGTGGTGTATTGACAGTTGTGCTGTTGTGGTGTTTTGACAGTTATGGTGCTGTGGTGTATTGACAGTTGTGCTGTTGTGGTGTATTGACAGTTGTGGTGCTGTGGTGTAATGACAGCTGTGGTGCTGTGGTGTATTGACAGTTGTGCTTTTGTGGTGTATTGACAGTTGTGCTGTTGTGGTGTATTGACAGTTGTGCTGTTGTGGTGTTTTGATAGTTGCGGTGCTGTGGTGTATTGATAGGTGATTCTTTATCTGGCACCTGCACTGTGGAATGGACCTTGCCTGATGATGAAGATCTGTAACCTCTGACAATGATGGCAATGATAAGCTGGCACAGTCAAGGGTTACAGAGTGTGTGCTGGACACAGGTAATGTGACCAACAAATCCCCAGCACAGATCATGGCAAAGACTGTATACCCAAAGATACCAAGAGTACCCAGACATCAGAGAGAGGACAGGCTAATAGGGACACTATAGATTTAGGGAACTGTTCTAGCCCCCATTGTACAGATGTCTTCATCTGCCCCCAGCACTCATGGGCAGAGAGGTCCACACAGTGGGGATTGGTAATGGTGCTCACTGGAGACATGATTAGAGCCCTCCTTTTGCAGTTGGTGTGTTAGTGGCTGCAATGCAATGTATGTGCAGGGCCATTATGTAGGCACAGACTAATTTCACCACAGTCATGGTGGAGATGGTGAAGGTGATCCAGGGTGTGCATGATGATTTACGGGAGTGCATACCCTGCATTGTTGATTTATTTGATAGTCTGAATCACATGCTGGAACATGCACTATCTTCCCTGGCTTGCCTGCCAGGGGCGAGGGACTGTCCACAGATCTGGCCATCTGCTGCATTCACAAAAGTTAGCAAACATGTTTGAAGACAAGTGAGATCCTGTTCCCACAGTGGTAGCACTTCCACTGCAACATCTATTGTGGAGGTGTCTACTCCCAGGAGAGGTCAACTCAGTGGTTATGGCAGTAATCATAACAAATAAGCATCAGCTAGGGCCATGGTACATCTGTTGCTACTCCCACAGAGCCAGGTCTAATGGGGGTATACACACGGAATGCTGAATCCTCAGCCTTGCATCCCCTATATCTGTTAAGTATACAAAGCTGCAGTGTTGCAACTATTGATGAGTCTGTGCCCCTGCAGACCCACACTCAGACCACATCAGACGCTAGCACTGACCCTGGCCATTCTCAACATAAAATCTCAATCCCATACTGGTACTTACATTTCACATAAAAGCATTTTTTTACTATCATACTCCTCAGCACTCACACTTATGAAAGACATACTTTCTTGCTCTCCCTTTTCCATCTGTGCAAATGATGATAGATGTGCCCTGTCATTTGTACATGGTTGCTTATGTCTGATGTACAGCCTGACCATCCTATACATGGGAAAGCACAGAATGGTGTTAGTTTTACATATATCACATTTATTGTAGTGTATCTTCCTAACTCTTGTATAGTGCACTTTGAAGATATGTGCAGTCTATTGCCTGTTTTCTTGTGATATGGCATACAGTGTTCACCTCATTCTGGCACAATCATTCCCTGATACTTCTTCCTCCTTATCTGACTCAGCCTCTGCTGCCTGTTGTGCTGGGAACTGCTTGCCTCGCAAGTGCCCAACCTGCTGTAACTGTTTAATGAGTGTGATGTTGTGTAACATTGCATACACAGTCAGAATGTTTGCACATATGGCAGGGTATACTTCAGAGCAGCACCACATGAATCCAGACAGGGGCTGATTGCCCTCAGCAGCTCAGGTACATACTAAATAATGTTTCTGTTCTGTGATTGTGCACAGTTGTATCCATGGTCTGTTCGAATTTGTGGATTTCCTATGGATGTCAAGAGCCAGGTTACCGGTCATATCAGGCATCACCAATAAGATACCATTGTGGGAAGTCTCCCTTCACAAACTGTTCATGCAGGTGTGCTATTAGTGGGACTCATGATAACTGTTTGGGTAAGTTACATACACACTTCAGATAATATCCTGTGAATTCTAGGAGACCTGGCACTTGGAGTAATATCTTTTGCAGTTCATGTATCTATTTCACAATTCACCAGATGGGCATTTATTTCAACGTGGGCACAGTCTATGGCTCTCAGTACATCAGTGAAGTAGGCTATATCACACAAATCCTACAAGGTATTTGTTCTTTCCTTTGAAGTACATAGAAACCACATATTCTCTCCCACATGCTGAAGCAATACATTGAGAAAGTAATACAGTATTCTCAGAGCAGATGCCTGAGATACCCACACTGTGTCCCCAGTGGGTCACTGAAAGGTCTCTGTGCCTTATATACATAAAACCACACATCCATTAACACCCACTGGGATTGCTGCTCCATAACTTCCATGGGGCTGCTGATGAAGCAAACGCATTACTATAATTTCTTGTATGTCATCACTATCAAAATAGTACTGGTCTACAATGTTGGTGTAATGGAAACCATGACATGTTAAATGCACTTAGTTGACGTTGTGCTTCCAGAAGTAACACTGCATGCCATTGTGCATGGCAGAGGCAGCAAGATATGTATTTACAATTGTTGCAGCAACCCCTAAAATCATTCTGAGACTTACTAAATATGAGCACGAGCATTCAGCCAAGTTCAGATATATAGTGGGTGCAGCTCTGTTGCAAGGCATGTAAACGTTTCTGAATTTCTCCACCTCCTTTGTTTTGTCTCATTATCATATATGGCACCTTGTTATATAGTCATTAGTATACAATTTGTACTATTTGTGCTTGCCATTTCACTGAGCTTGGTTTTCAGAATTGTGCACACCTTGTGTATGGGTGTTCGTCATGCAAATTCACTTAGCACAATGTAGCAATGCTTTCTCAGTGAGATCATTTGTACTGTTTCATGTTGGTTTCCTTTAAGGTAACAGCAATATGTCATTCTACATTGATTTATACTGTGTAGTACTTTAATCAACAGAAAATGGAAAGCTGTTTGCAAAATAAATTAGCTAGCACATAAATTCATTGTAATTATTTTTACAGTTGCTATTTCCTAATTAATTGCTGCTCCTTAAAAATGTGTTTTTGAGATAAAGTATATACCATGATAATGGTATGAAATACAGACACAACATTCCTCCCCAATATTTTGCTGGTACACAGTGAGAATCGCTTACCAAATATATAGGGAGAAAGGCTAAAATATGACAAAGCATCCTCTGCCTTGTCAATCTGTATAATGAAAGATTGCTATAAATCTTTCAGAAAGTGTCTAAAAAGAGTTATTTCTGTCAAGAATTGAATGGCCATGCTCTTGAGATGTATTAAGTGTACTAAGCCTTAAATGTCACATTGGCAATCTGTGTGCTTCAGTGCGACAGCTCTCTGTTTGACAGAATGATGCAGAGCCTATCGCTTACATTTCTAGGGCAGCACTCAGTAATTATCTCTACAGTCAGTTAATTTCAAAAGAAGTAATTCCCTGGCTCTGTAATTTCACTATGAGAAAAAAATAGCTATATGTAACAAAATATAATCAGGTATTACTGTAAATTATTAGTTTTATAATTACCAAACATCAACCGGATTCCTTTTTTTCAATGTTATGTAACAGATTAATACTTTATGAGTTTACTGAAAGCATGTGTGGTATTGTTAGATTGATGGTTCAATTCCCAATAGTAGTACTGTTAATAAAAATGATTTATACTGCTACAGATATGTGAATTAAGGTTATTTAAAAAAAATATCACACATGAACCTTATTTTGGCATTTCAGATCACCTTGCTGAAATGTATTACTGAATAAACTGGATCATATGCAAAAAGCTAGGAATGTGAGAGCGACATCCTAAGCAGAAGTCCTTCAGCTGACAAATTTGCAATAGGTTTACCTCTATACTAAATGGCTCTGACTTAAGTAAATCAGCCATTAGTACAGCTGAGTGTAGCTCATGAAGACAAAGACCATAGCCTACTTTTCATTACTAGGTCCTAAATTAATAGCTAAAATAATAATGCTCACTGTGTGGTAATCATGAGTTTTTGAAGCAGCTCCTATTTCAGAATACAGGTTAACTTCAGAAATAATGTTTATATGGCTGTATATTAAATCACCGACATGCATCACAAGATTCAGCATACTGGAAGATACAATAAATAGAATCCCAGCACTCACTTCATTGTCATATTGAAGAAGCACTTGCACACTAAGAAAAGTGATTTTGCAGGGGGAAAGCGCCCTCCATTCCACAACATTGCAACTTTTAATATACTAACTCTAAAACAGCATGGCAGTAGGGGAAATAAATAAATTACTTATCTTATGGTCTCCTGATGTTGCAAATACACTGCATTTTCAACATCTTGCAGTGCAAGTGAATGGCATGCAAAAGCCATTTACCATTCACTTATACACCTACACAGCAGTAACTTACCACAGCAGTCCACTTCAGTGGCAGAAAGAAATCCACTGCCCATCATTTACACACATGCACAGTACTGATATGCACATAGAGACTAAATGTATTCCAATTAAATGAATTATAACTACAAGTCAATGGTGTGAATATTGGTACAATGCCTCACATTTATACTAGTCTCATCACTTCCTGATGGAATTCATGATTCTTTTCCATTAGATCTATAATACATTGTGAGAGGACAGAGGTCATACGTTAGAATTCAGTGAGTGGTTTATGCTGAGAGCATGAGACTACATCTGTGGGGTTCTAAGAGCAGTTTAGAAAAGTGACACACATCATATAAATATATTGACGCACAAGCCTGCTACTCTCACCTTAAGCAGTTGTGGTGATAGCGTAGCTGTATATTTTGGGTGCATAAATGCAATTCAGCACAATACTGGGTCTTAAATGAAGTCAAGGGTTTACACAGCTGGGATTCCATGCAGAATGCTATGCACACAAATGAGGTGCAGTTAAAATCCCACTTTATAAGCTATCAGTGTAAGACTGATGGATTAAAATCAGTGCTTCTCTGAAATGCCCTGAAATACCCTACTGAGAAAATAAGAAACTGATAGACAAGTAGATATGCTATAATGCATGGGGTCACACAAAGCATGGGGCAGAATGTGTGGACAGAGTAGGTAGAATGGCAGGCAAAAAGCTGTAAGCATGAATAGTGCATGGCATGCTTTTTTTTTGTAAGAGTTGGTTTTACTGAATTATTAAAAACAAACACAGTGTACACCATTGAAGATTCCTCATCAAATGCCTTTGCATTCTTGAAGAAATTAGTCACATTTACCCATTGTTACTCAATACATAATACTGTTGCAGGGTAGCACATGACAGATTTCATTACTGCAAGGCAGACAAGTGCTATGTGGCAGTGTATATGGGACCTGTAGTAACCATAAAGAAATGTGAGCAGAACAGATAGCAAAACACAGGAACAAAAGCAAACAAACATATTCAGATGATATAGAGCATCACTTGCATACAGAAAACATCAAAAGAACACAAAAGAATGACAAGTAAAACAGCAAGTCAAAATATTTCCTTAAAAAGGATCAAAGGCTGTCAATAACTTACAAGATATACTTCTAACAATAAATATTTAACGTCACAATGCATACATAAAGAAAAGAAAATATAGCACTCTCTGAATCAGAAACTCTGTATAAAACACGGATCCATAGCATATTGCATGTCTGCAACACAAGAATCTTAAAGGTGACAAATGTAAATGACACATTCATAGATAAATGAAGCGTAGGAAGAGGCATAAAGACACAGGAATGGCAATAAATATCTGTACATGTGAACACCAATTATAGTATGAAATATAACAGAGATCCAGGCTAAAATAAAAACATATATAGAAGCATTAACTAACATAAAAAAATCAGACACGGTCATGTAGTGATGAAAATTCAGTACAAAAGTGATGAAAAGATTCTAGTTTCTGTAGAGATGTGTACAAAGGTAGACATGTTAAGTGTGAATGGATTTTAGTGCTCGAAAACAGAATTACAGGTAAATACTCTATTTTACACAAACTACTGCCTGATACCCAAATGACCTGAATTCAGTGAGTGGTTTGGATATTGGAGTAGCCAAATGAGGTGGGCGGAGTGGGACTGAGTCACTTGTGTAAAGTTGCCAATCCTGGGGAAATAGACTAAAGTGAGGTGCTTCTCTGGGCATACCTCCATAGCTGAACTGCTAGTGAAGACCAGGGTCATGTAACTATGTCTGTACAGCAGGCAGGCCTTTGGTTAATTTGCTTGAGAAGGTGTAGACATTAATACTGCAAGTGTATTATATGCCTTCCGCTTGGATACTATGGGCATGCTTCTGGTGGTAAAATATGGGTAGGGCATAAGTCCAGAGCTATGAAAAAGTACAGAAAATTTTATTGAAAAGGACAGGAATGTTTTTCAAATATTTGAAGAAAATTGTGGACTTCAGTACCCGGCCCCACTATCCTGCAGGCCTGGATTCAGAAAATCTTGCCACATCATATAAGTAAATTTGTATTGCAACTAGCCATGAACAGGGTGTGTGAAATTCAGAGAAACAGGTTCTGCATCCTAGCCAGGTCAAGGATCTCATCAGGTACAATATATGCCATTGGCAGTATATTGAAATTTCAGTGAGGAATATTATTGAAATGAGCCTCTCAGTGTAGACTAATGAGGCAAAACAATATAGTCTAGTGATTCAGAAATGTATAAAGTTCACACAACAGAGCTCTGCTCACTGCATGTCTGAAACCATCTGAATGGTCAGGTTCAGCCTGAGGAAATTGTTAAATAATGTTAGGGGTTGCAGCAACATTAGTAAATACGTAACAGGAATGCTAATATTGCTGCAGCCATTCCTGCTGGTGTGCAACATTACCCAGCTGGTGCAAGGTCATCTAACCACACTTAACACTTCGTAGACTCAGCAACAGCAATATTCAGCACCAGTGTTGTGTTGATATGGACATCATTTATGAAACTATGGACATGTGTTGACCTCATCTGCAATCTTGTAGGAGACAGTGGACACAATGATATGTGTGCTATATTAACTTCATTGACCTACTGGGGACACAGTGGGGGTATCTCAGACATCTGCTTTAAGAATATACTATCACTTTCTCAATGAGATGCTTTAGCATATAGTGGAGAATATGTGGTTTCCATGTACCCCAGATGAGAGAGCCAACACCATGCAGTATTTCTATGAAATAGCCAATTTCCCTGAGGGACCAGAAACCATAGATTGTACCCACATTGAAATCCAGGCCCCACCTAGTGAACTAGGAACATACCTCATAACATCTAAGTGCAAGTAATCTGGAGAGAGCCTAAAATAAAAACAATAGGGGGACAATGGCCCAAAAATAGGTACAGATTTTAAATATTGAAAGTTGCTAAAATAACAGGATTTTTTGTTAGCATGCATTTTTATGAAGGATATGATGTCTGAAACTCAAATGTAAACCATTTAGTGATGTCAGTCCATTCTGATCTACCAGAAAACTACACATTTTATGAGGAACAGGCCAAAAATATGAAGCAGAAATCTGGACAGTTGAGAGGTGTGAAAAGGAGGAGATACATGAACTGCAAAAGGTATCACTTCATCTGTCAACTGATTTATAATGCACAAGGTGTCATCTACAATCTGTGTGCAAACTACCCTGGCAATTGTCATGACTCCCACATATGGCACACCTGTGACTTGTACAAACAGTCTGTAATAGAAAACAACCCACAGGGGCGTATTGTTGATGATGTCAGATATGCCTTGGAACCTTGGTTCATGGCATCCATAGGAAATCCACAAAATCCCAACAGACTATGCACAATCACAAACCAGAAACAATACTGAGCAAGTGTTTGATCTATTGATTGTCTGGATTCATCTGGTGGTGCCCTAAAGTGGGACACTGTCAAACTTGCAAAAATACTGTGTATGCAGTGCTACACAACATTATACCCTGTAAGCAGTTACAACATGTTGGAACTTGCACAGCCAGCAGTTCCCACACAAGAGGTAGCAGAGGCTGAGTCAGACAAGGAGGGGCTGCATCCAGATTGATCATTCTAGACAGAGGTGGGCACTGTATACCATACCACTAGCAACAAGGCAGCAGATGCACATACCTTCACAACATGGTATGCAAGAGTTAAGCAGATACACCATCATAAAGATGATGCACACAAAACCAACACTAGTCTGCGCTTATACATGCATAGGCAACTCAAGTAACAGTGTACAAAGGACAGGGCACACATCATTTGCACAGGTTTTGAAGGGAGTACAGAAGCGCATATCTTTCACAGGCAAGTGTGTGAGTGCTGAGGAGTATGAAAGTAAAAAATGCTTTTATGTGAAATGTCAGTACCATTACGTGGAGGGGGTGAATATTGAGAAGGGCCAGGCTGTGGCAGTATGAGTGTAGGTCTGTAGGGAAACAGCCAGCAGCATGAGGGAATTCTGCAATACAACCCATTTTCCTGAGGTACTGGGGGCCATAGGCTGTACCAACATTGAAATAAAGGCCCCATCTGTTGAAAAAGGAAGGAGGTATGTGGACCACAAAGGGTATCACTCCATCAAGTGTTAGGTGGTCTGTAATATACAGGATATCATCTACAAGGTGTATTTGCAGGCTACCTAATCAGTTATCAGGACTCACACTTATGGCACATCTGTGATATCTGCAGTGGTTTTCAAGGGGTAATTTCCCACAGTGGGATTGCTTTGGTCATGCAGAATACGGCTTGGCTACTTTGCTTTGGACAACCATAAAAAACAATCTACAAAATAAAAAAAAAAAACATTGGTACAACCATGCTGAATTGCAAACAAGAAAAATTACTGAGCATGTGTTTGGGCTGCTGAAGGCACACTTTTGCTATATAGGATTGAAGCAATGCTGTCCTCCAGTATGACTCTGGCACATGTGCAAAACATAGTGTCCATGAGCGCAATGTTACATGACATAATACTAAGAAAGCAGTTGCAGTATAGTGGTCACTTTCATGTCCAACAGTTCCCAGCACAACAGGCAGTTGATGTTGAGTCAGAGTAGGAGCCAGAAACAGAGGAAGACCATGCCAGAAGGAGGCCAAGTCCACTATGCCTTCACACTATCAAAGAGGCAATGACTTGCATATAGCTTCAGAACATAGTTTATGTAAAGCAGATATACTACAGTAAAAATGATGCATACAAAATCAACACAAAGCTGTGATTACCTATGCATAGGCTGGCCACATCGTACACTAGACATGGGCAACCCAAGGAACAATGTACAAAGGGTAGGCACAGTTATCCTCCTTTTTTACAGGTGAAGAAAGGAGCACAGGTAAGTGTGTAATTGTGAGTGCAAAAGACTGTGTAAGTAAAATGTGTTTTTCAGTGAAATGTCAGTACTGGGGTGATTTTGCTATAATACTTGTTGTGAAGGTCCAGTGCCAATGGAGGTGGCTGATATAATCAGGGTTTTGCTGTTGTTATTGTAGGTCTGCAAGGATATAACATTAGCAGTATTTGCAACACTATTGTGTGGTAAATTTCATTATACCATGACCCCCCATTAATATTCCAAAACGTGCATGCTGATTGGCCAGCGTGCACGTTGTAAATCGACTTATACTAATGGAAAAAGGTCCGGTCACCCGGACTTTTTCAATTAGTATAAGTCTCTTTTAAAACACTGTCTCGCTATGTTAAAAGAGTTTAACATAGCGACACAGGTTTAAAAACGGAGATCTCCGTTGCTTTTAAACTGCGCTATGTTAAACTCCTTTAACATAGCGACACAGTGTGTAAAAAGCAACAGAGATCTTGC
The DNA here is from genome assembly GCF_019279795.1 of Protopterus annectens. NCBI lineage: Eukaryota > Metazoa > Chordata > Ceratodontiformes > Protopteridae > Protopterus > Protopterus annectens. Next base: position 156,800,386 of record NC_056731.1, read on the forward strand.
TTTCTCCGTTGCTTTTTTTTAAACCTGTCTCGCTATGTTAAATGGGTTTAACATAGCGAGACAGCTTTAAAATAAGCAACAGAGATCTCTGTTGCTTATTTTAAAGCTGTCTCGCTATGTTAAAACCATTTAACATAGCGAGACAGATTTAAAAAAAAAAAGCAATGGAGAAAGCAAGATCTCCGTTGCTTTTTACTGTTTCGCTATGTTAAATGGGTTTAACATAGTGAGACAGCTTTAAAATAAGCAACGGACATCTCCGTTGTAAAACAGTAAAAGCAACAGAGATCTTGCTTTCTACGTTGCTTTTGGCCACAGCTCTGATGTACTGCGTAGGCATGCGCAGTACATCAGAACTGCCGCGGATTCCAGACAGCTGCGGAAGGACAGCAAAGAGGCATTATACAATGCCATTATTTAAGAAAAGTAATTATTTATTTTCTTAAATAATGTCATAGTATAATAGCAATAACCCACTTCTGGGTGTGGGTAATGCGGGATTTACCCACGGTTGTCTTTGTTCGCCCTCGGGACCAAACCACGCCAACCATGGGTAAATCCTGCATTACCCACACCCAGGCATGGGTTATTGCTATACTGACCCATGCCATTCATGACACAGGATTTAGCATCCCATGTATCCCACCACCCATGAAAGATGGCTCCACCAGGAGATGTACCTAATCTAGTAAAACCCTGGCTGGATGCTGGTGTGCTACATCACCTTGAGCTATGCCAGCTATGAGATGTGCCATTGTGATGATGCCCATGACCATGGTTATGTGCTCTCCTGGGAGTTGACGCTTCCACAACAGATGTTACTGTGAACATGCTAGCACTTTGCAAGCAGGATATTACTCATCCATGATCATGTTAGCTAACATCTGTAGATGTTGAGGATGACCAGATATCAACAGACTGAATAACATTTAAAAGCAGCCACACTACAAATTAATTGTATTTGTAAACAGCAGCACTTACCTTATACAAACTGTGATATTTTTGTTGAAGTAATGTTTCGTTTTGAAATCCACCTTTTTTCCTGTTATCATTCTATGAGCTCATGGGGTTTCTTCCTTTGTGGAATAAGGCTCTGTGCCTCCTGTCATTGTTATATCATACAGATACACCTGGCTGGGAATGATGATTATCTTAATTTGGGCCCACCTCATTACTGTTTCTGAATTGCTCATTTTGTGTGAAGAGCAGATAAGGGTTTGTTGATGCTTTGCACATACCTGATGTCTGCGGCCAGCACTGGACATGTGCAACCAAGGCTATGCCTTGAGGAAGGGGGAGTGTAATTTCACATTTATCCATCTGTATATGGAGTCAATGTAGTGCTTTATTTCTTAACAGCATACACAGTGATAGAGATCGGCCATGTTTTACACCATAAAGTGTTATTTTGAACCATAATAATACAGTAGCTATATTTTCTGATTTTGCCATCCACTGTGCAATGAGGTACCTGTCAATGCCCATTGTTGTGTGGCAGATGGCAGATGTGAGACTGATATGGGTTCCAATTTTCCGCTATTTTTAATGGGAATTTCAAGACATCATGTTTGGAGAAGGAGAGTAGTGTTCCTTTTAGCACACAGGGGTGGTATAAGTATGAGTCAAACATATTTTTTACGCCTCAATAAGGATTACAAACAGAGGCTCATGCAGGATGGTTATAAAGGGTCTCAGTATATGACTGAAACCTGGAATAGTTTAGTCCAGGCTGTCACCCATTAAGCTGGCATTACTTGCACAAGGGACCAGTGCTGATATGAGTACATTATATGAGAAGCCACAATTATGACCTCCTTGACCCATTGCCATTAAAGAGCAGACACCATTTATGTGCTATAAGTAGAAGTTAAGTTAGTTACACATTTAAAGTGGCACTACATGCCATCTACAAATATTAAACAGTAATCTGTTTATGTCTGTAGTCCCTAAAGAAACCAAAGAGAATAGGCAACGGCACAACAGAAAACTGGGACATTTAAGAGAGTGCCAGGCTGAGTATACTTGTTTCTGTCTGTTTTGCTTTTAATATCAACAGTAGTAGGGATTCATTCCCAAAATGGTGTACCTTTCATATATCAGTTCCACTTGTGTCATAACTGCTGAAGTTAAAGGTAGCAGTATGACTGTTTAATGTTATTAGTGTGCTTGTGCTTGCACCATCTCATGTATATGAACAAGGGGTAAAATGTTAAGGTTATGCTTCCCAACTTGTTAGATGCCCAGTAGGTTAAATCTCCACTTGTGTTATCATGAGATGTTGTTATTCTGTCTCATTATACTAACTGTTGCATTTGACAGGGAATTGATATCTTTGTCAATGTACTTGTTACCTTTCCTTATAACATGTGAGTAAAATGTTATTTGTTTGAGTAGCATGGTTTCATTGTACATGAACATTTGTCTCAGACATCATTATCGTATCTTGTACTAGAGACCTGATGATTTATCTAAGTAGTTCTTCACATTGTCTGTCTGCCAGTCAGAATGTAGGTGATGTTGGCTGTGCGTCCAGGTCCCCCACAAACCTGTGAATTCTAACAGCCTTGTTAAACTGAGAAGCATGGCATGTTTTTGGTCCTTCATGTATGTTATGTTTAAGTATATAATAGACCTACCCCCGGATTCTCAAAAGGCTGCACAGAGTGCAAGATGAGTGCAGTAGCTCAAGCAGGCAATATGTCTGCTGTGCGATCCAGGAACAGCTGGCGGGGCACCAGCACTAATCTTGCATGGACTAAGCCCTGGTATGCAAATCACCTCATTTTCTGGAGAAATACATGCAAATGAGGTGATATTGCAATCCAGAAAGCTTGCACTAGTCTGTGCAAGACAAGTGAAATCTGCAGAAATGTACTCGGTTAGTAACCGAGTACATTTCTGCAAACTCCAAAACGGAGCTATGACAGCTCCAAATAAAGGCTGCATATTATTGAGGAAGCATGCCAGTGGCCAAGTAGAAGGCCATTGGCATTGAAAACTGTTTAGAAAATAAATAAAACAACTTTTTTTTTTTTCGCTGATCTCGGCTGTTTAAGCATAGGGCAGCGGGGTGTGCAAACGGGATCGGGGGGAAAAAAAGAAAATAAACTGAAAATGAGCATTCTAACAAAAATCAGTATTCTGCCATGCAAGTCAATGGCAGGCAAAAGACAACCTGGCCAGTGAGAAGTGGTTGCTAAGGGGGGAGGCTCAGTGTGGGACATGTAACTATGTATTAGCAGGCAATCTTATGCAAATGAGGGAAAGGTTAGTGAATCTCAGATATTCCCAGGGTGTGAGGCAGGTCCAAAGAGTGTAAGAGTATAAATAGCTGGGTGCAAGACTAGGATATAGGTGATATCATGAGGGTGCGTGCCAGACATACTGTAAGCGGATTGGAGACCTGTGGCTCGGGATTGCTCCTAGGTTAGCACAGCTAAGCTAGGAGTGTGTTTAAGCCCGCCTAGCACACTTTACAAAGTGTAAGCAGGTGTGCATGCCGCGCATCAGGTTTTACAGGAAGAAAAAGGAAGTTAAACCAGGAAAAAGCAGCTCTGTGCACATATGAGCACTCCGTTTACGTGGGGTGCATACAGACTGAAACAGGGAGGCAATGGGAAGGGAAAACAGCAGTAGGAAGGTAATAAAAGAGAAGTAGCTTAGCTGACAGGTGAAATGTATCAGAATCAGCCAATTGCACTGGCAGCAGACCAGCCCAGCACACCACTATAAACTATGCAAACACCTTTCCCCCTTGTTTTTCTGCACCACCAGTGTATACAGACGGGGACATTTTACAAAACGAAAGCAAGAGAAAAAATGTTAGGGTTTGCTTTTGCTATCATAAACCAGCATGTGCAAGAGGCTGAGAGTGGTGAGGATGTGAATGCTGCTGAGCAACCCACAGTGAGGAGACAGAGAAGAGTGTACAGACCCATGTTAACCTACCAAGGGCTACATGAGCTGGAGATAGTGGAGCGCTATAGGGAGGACAATGGCTTCCTACAGCAAATTGTTGAGCTGTGCCGGCCACGCCTCACACACAGAACTAACAGAGGGGAACCCATCCCAGTGGATACCAAGGTATGTGTAGGCCTAAGAATACTAGCTACAGGTACTTCCAAAGGCCAACTGGGGATATGATGGGTATTTCACAGGCATCAGCATCCAGGATACTCCACCAGTTCCTGGATGCCATGTCAGCACATGTCGGTGAGCATGTATATTTCCCCATCACCCGTGAGGTGTTGGCCAGCAATATGCGTCTCTTCCACCAAATAGCAGAATACCCTGAGGTAGTGGGTGCAATAGACTGCATGCATATATGCATTAAAGCACCACCAGGTGAGCGGAGTAGGGTCTACATCAAGCGCAAGGGCTTCCCCTCCATCAACTGCCAGGTCATGTGCGATGCCCAGGGCATAATAATGAATGTGTGTGCTGGCTGCCCTGGAAGCTACCACAATTCCCACATCTGGCATCTGACACAGCTGTACCAGACATTTGCCAATGGGGACATCCCACACGGTCACCTAGTGGTGGATGCTGGATATGCACTGGAGCCATGGCTGATGACACCCATCAGAAATGCACACACACCCGAACAAGAACTCCATAATGATGCACACGCACAAATACGAATCATAATAGAGCGTGTGTTTGGGATGCTCAAGTCATGGTTCCAGTGCCTGGACACATCTGGTGGTGCCTTGCAGTACTCACCAACTACATGCACCCAAATTGCCCTTGTATGTGCCATGTTACACAATATGGTCCTGCGGAAACAGCTGCAGCAGAAACAGTATGGGGCAGGGCCACACAGCCCCCCACCAGTGCCAAGGCCTGCACAGGCACAGAGTGACTCGGAGGAGGAACAACCTGAGCCTGACCCAGTAGGCAGAAGGAGGCATGCTCAGTATGCCCTGGCCTTGGCAAAGCGACAACACATAGCACATGCACTGACACAGTAGGGACCCAGGGAATGACAACTCTCTCCGACTCATACATACAGTAAAAGGGATGCCAAACATGACACTACCTGTGCTCAACCATGTATAGGGAGTGTACTATGTGCATCTGACATAGGCAGCCCTACATTACCACCCTCAATACTGGGACACCCACGAGGTAAGTGACTCACACATGCCAGTTGGGGGGGGGGGCACATACCCAACAACAGTCACAGCCAGCAGGATAGGTGTAGACAAACACAAACAAATGCTGCACTATGGTCTCTGAATGAGCCCCATGCGTAATCCCTACCCCAGCCGTACACAGACAGACTACAGCAGGCCAGCCAGTTGGATGTAAGTTGTGAAGGCTAGGAAGTCAGAAACTAATATGTAAGTAGTGTAAGCTACGATCTGTAGTACATTGGTATGCCTCTAGCCAGCACAATAGGTAAGACCACAGACTGAAATGGTGTACCTGACATGCCAGTACAGTCTTAGCAACTGTGTAAAAGTGTAAGGTGTGCCCCACCATCCTATGTACACTTATAATAACAGTCAGGTGTGCCCCCCCACCCCTGTGTAGAAATGTAGAAACAGTTTGGTGCCCCTCCCCGCTATGCAGAAATGTAGCAACAGTCACTGCCAAATGACTGATGTATACCCTGCAGACACAGCATGCTACCTGTCGGTGTACAACACAAAGGTCAGCACTGCAGTACAAACCACCTGGACTTGATCCACACATGCAATATAGATGGTCATACTGGGCATGCTCACACACTTAGAGGAATGAAGGCAATGTCAGTCAACAACATACTGAAAGCCCATACTAAGCATGCTCACACACTTAAACCCAAGAAGGCCATGTCAGCAAACAACAGTGGACCAGACATATCTGGCAGTTGCAGTTCTCAGTGTAGATACATGTCAGTATGTACCACTCCTGCCTTGCACACACATTGGATAGGAATACAGACATATATGTAAGGACAACACACTATAATAAGCCAAAAGTAGATGGACATAGATGTGTTAAAGAGGGTGACCATGACAAGAAGCCATCTGGGCCTTTCCCACCCAGCACACAGCCAAAGGGCCCCAAACACATGAGGCACAAGTGCCACTCACTGCATTTACTAGCCACCAGTATCTGTCAGCATGATGGCATGTTGCACGTGCCAGCTGTGCAACATGACTGTACAAGGAAGTTGTCACCTAGTAGCTGTATACACGTACCTGTGGCATATGACCCAGTGTGTGCCCGCATGTGGCATTTCAACCCCTAAATGAATGGGTTACAGCCCATGCACACACCACCCTCTCCATAGCAGTATCATGACAAGCCTGCTGAGGTCATTCAATGTGAAATACACCTTTGGGTCAGCTGTAGCTCAGTAATCCCCATGGCGTGTCCCATAACTGTGTACTGCTGTACTGATAAACTAGTTGGGTAGTAGTCCTAACCCCAGACTTGGCAACTGTGTGAGTGTGTGTATGTGTGCGTGTCTCCGTCTCTGCCTGTGTAGAGAGAAATGCTTTCTAGGCTACTCACACTCAGTATAGTTCATATAAACAACAGATGTCACGCACCTAGAAATACACCTCTGGGGAACTCATAGCCCAGTAATTTCCATAGTGCATCTTGTAACTGCGTACTGCTGTTGAGTGAAAAAGTAGCTAGGTAGGTATTCTAACCCCAGACCTGGTGAATGTGTGTGTGTGTGTGTGTGTGTGTGTGTGTGTGTGTGTGTGTGTGTGTGTGTGTGTGTGTGTGTGTCTGTGTGTGTGTGTGTGAGACTGCATAGAGAGCAATGTTTTTTAGGCCTCTCACACCCCATACAATACACGTACTCGACTTTGGCAAGGCTGCTGATGTCACTTAACTAGAAATACAATTCTGGGGAAATCATAGCCTTGTAAACTCTGTAGTGCATCCTGTAACTGTGTACTGCTGTAGTGGGCTAAAGTAGTGAGATAGGTGTTCTAACCCCAGATCTGGCAACTGTGTTGGTGTGTGAATCTGTGTGTGTGTGTGTATGGACTGAGTAGAGAGCAATGCCTTTTAGGCCACACATACCTCGTACAATACACATACTCGACTTTGGCAAGGCTGCTGATGTCACACACCTAGAAATACAGTTCTGGGGAAATCATAGCCCACTAATCTCCATAGTGTGTCTTGTAACTGCGTATGGCTGTAGTGTGATAAAGTAGTGAGGTAGTGTTCTAACCCCAGTCTTGGCAACTGTGTGTTGGTGTGTGTCTGATTGAGTAGAAAGCAATGCTTTTTAAGCCACTCACACCCTGTACAATACACATACTCGACTTTGGCAAGGCTGCTGATGTCACATACCTAGAAATACACCTCTCTGGAAATCATAGCCCAGTTATCTCCCTAGTGTGTCTTGTAATTGCATATTGCTGTAGTGTGATAAAGTAGTGAGGTAGGTGTTCTAACCCCAGACCTGGCAACTGTGTGTCTGTGTGTGTGTCTGACTGAATAGAGAGTGATGCTTTTTAGGCCACTCACACCCCGTGCAATACACATACTTGATTTTGGCAAGGCTGCTGATGTCACTCACCTGGAAATACAACTCTGGGAAAATAATAGCCCAGTAATCTCTGTTGCGTGTCCTGTAACTGTATACTGTTGTAGTGTGATAAAGTAGTTAAGTAGGTGTTCTAGCCACAGACTTAATGACTGTGTGTGTGTGTGTGTGTGTGTGTGTGTGTGTGTGTGTGTGTGTGTGTGTGTGTGTGTGTGTGTGTGTGTGTGTGAAAATCTGTGTGTCTCGGTCTGTCTGTGACTGAGTAATGAACAATGTTTTTTAGGTTACTCACACTCCTTAGATTTCATATACTCAACTTTGGCAAGGCTGCTGATGTCACTCACCTAGAAATACACCTGTGGGAAAGTCATAGCTCAGTAGTCTCTGCAGGGTGTTCTGTAACTGTGTACTGCTGTAGTGTGATTTAGAATTGTGGTAGGGTTCCATCTCCAACCATGGCAGTTCTGGATGTTTTGTGTGAGTTGCAATGTCTGTGTATGGAGCAATGCATCATAGGCTACTCACTCGCAGTACATTTCAAATGCCCTACATTGCCAATACTACAGATGTCATTCATTGTGAAGTAAAACTTTGGGGAGAAAGTTCTTTAGTAATCCCTGTGGTGTGTCCTATAACAGCTGCATGCTGTAGTGTGATATAGACCTTGGTCAGGGGTTCTATATCCACACATGTCAGTTGTGGATGTTTTGTGTGTGTCTCACTGTCTGTGAAGGGAGCAATGCATTTTAGGCTAGTCACTTGCAGTACAGTTGAAATGCCCTACTTTGGTAAACCTGCTGATGTCATTCAATGTGAAATACACCTTTGGGGAAGGATGTCTCTAGCAATCCCTGTGGTGTGTCCCATAATGGCTCCATGCTGTAGTGTAATATAGACCTTGATCAGGGGTTCTATACCCACACATGTCAGTTGTGGATGTTTTGTGTGTGCCTCACTGTCTGTGTAGGGAGCAAATGCATTTTAGGCTAGTCACTTGCAGTACAGTTGAAATACCCTACTTTGGTAATCCTGCCGATGTCATTCACTGTGAAATACACCTTTGGGGAAATAGCACTCCAGTAATGTCCATGGAGTGTACCATAACTGTGTAGTGCTGTAATATAATAAAAAAGTTAGGCAAGGGTTCTACTCCCAGACATGACGGGTGTGTGTGAGTGTGTGTCTGTGTGTGTATGTTTGTAACTCATATCCTGTGTAGAGGTGAGTGTGTGCCAATTGTGGAGGGGGTTTTGCTAATTTATTTTATGGTGGCTCTACTATATATCACAATGTCAACCATACAGGGATAACAGATGTAAATTAGCTGGAAGACTGGGGTGCAAAGCCATACCCATACATGTGGCATCAAGGCCAGACAATCCAAGTTAGCAACCCCACTATTACCCAGAGCACACACTCAACCCATGTGTCATATGAACACAAATGCCTAGGCAGCAGCCAATATGTGGGTAGTACACTGCATATTGACCACTGATAGTAGCTATGCAGTGATAGCAGTGGGATACAGAGGGCATGTCACCCTGCCCATCTGTCCAATATGCACGTACATGCAGACAGTGCACCTCTACCATGTTCCCCAATGGACACCTGCACCACCTGTGGTGCCTTCACATGTGACTCACAATGGACATACCATGCCTGACAACATGTCCTGTATGGACAGATGACACTGACATCAGGGAATGCTGTTGGCATGCCATCAATGTAGGTGAAGTGTAAACCTGCTGCTCAGTGCCACAGGTGGGCAAGACTGGCACATCTGATGATAACCTGTGTTCACAACATGGGCCAGACACCCCAGGTACAGTTCCACATGTCACTGTACATGCATGTGGGAGGTATGCACATTCCAGACACCATCCATGTCATGGACTAATGAACACATACATGGCATGTGGTGTACAGCATTGGCCACACACAATAGTCACCCAGGTGACTGGATGAGGGATGCAATACCCACCTGTGCGGGAAAATGCAGTAACTACAGGCCTAAGCCACAATGCAGACCATTGTCATGTGGCCTGAAGCCAAGGTATACCCATTGCCTACCCTTGTACAGCCTGCTGGCACAGTTGACCACCACACACCCATGCAGACATGCACCCATGCATGTCAGAACCTGCACCTTGTGTGTTCATGTGTGTGTGTTGTATGGTGCGTATGTCCACATCCACACTCACTAAAACCCCTCAGGGCATACTGAAGCATGCCGTCTGATGTCTGACATCTCCTCATACTCTTTGCTCATATGGCCTCCGTATGGCCTGTGTGGTGCATGTGATACCTGCACATTGATGTGTTATGGCAATCCCACCAGTGATGAGTTGCACTCCTGGCCCTTCCAAGTGTGTCAATATGTGTGCGTCCCTGTGTGAGTGTGCCTGTATTGATGCTGGCACCTGCTCATGCAGACAGGCTCATGTACAACACCTACCGTATATCTACTGTATCCCTGTTGCAGATGTCACTCACCCTCACATATATGTTCTGAGTGCTCCACATCACATAACCCATGTGGTGCATCCAATAACTACATCAAACTGTGATAGCACTGCATAGTTGTTGGGGGTTTGATACCCTGTGCTGCTAGGTGTGTGACACAAACATGCTTCAGGTTTACACCCCACCCCTCCCTGACATGTATTTGCCTCTGTCTGCCTCCTCCACTCCCTGTCTGGTAGATGTGGAGACCCACACCTGCCTTGTTTAGGCAGCAGCATGTGTATTTATGTGATGTTCATGATCAGCTGATGGCCTCTGCATGAATTGCAGCCCTCCCCTAGCTGATTGCACATGGTAACAATCCCATAGCCAATTGCATGGAAACACATTCTAATACCTAGGAACATCATGGTGGTGCTGGGCCTTTTCAGTCACTGTGAGCATGAATTAGATCTGTTGTTTGGCAAACAGCATCTCAGATGGATTGGGAATTTATCTCCGACAACATACACTGTGGAAAGAGGGCAACAAACAGGAAGGGGATGTGCCTGACTTGACTACAGACTGTAAGTGCTGCTATACTGCATTTGGAGTAATGGTTTAATAGTATTTGTCTGGATATGCCTGTCATACATGTAGTAATACCTGCCATGTCAGTTCCATGTATATGAGGAATACACATCTGCAGGGGTCATCTAGAGACTGGGTAGCATTGTGCCTATGGTTACATGTGCTATCCACAGTGCATCTCTCTGTGGAATGCAGACGGTAGTGAGAGGATTACAGTCTGTAGATGGTGAAGGCCATGACGGTTACTGACTTTATATCCCTCATAGGACATATGTTGCAACAAACACCGTTACAATGGAAAATATACAAGGTTATCACAGCAACATGTCTATACTGGCCCTGTGTATGTGCTGTCAGCCACACCACAGTCAACGTTTGTACATATGGCGTGCATGAAGTGGTGCATATGTGTTTTACGCCATAAATAGTGTCATCATATCTGATAACAAGCCAGTGATATATAAGATTGCTCGACATGTCATGTACAGTAGGGGTTCAATTTCATGACATAAGCTGGACATTCTGTGGATGTTTGTACAGTACTGAGATCTGTGTAGTGATGGTGAATGTCGGCAGTGTGTGTATTGTTAATATGCACTTTAGCCTGTGTATAGACTGTGGTAGATGTCATTGTCCTAGCTCCCCACTGTATGGTACTGTTTTGCCGTACATGTTTGTAGGGCCATACACACACATGTCCCATACCACAGACAACCATCAGACCAAACTGTGTAGCAGCCCAGTATATGTAGGGACATTCTGTGACTTGCACATATGAGGATGGTGTAGAACAGATAGTCCATATACTGTAATATTATGGTAGCCTACCATATGTGGCTGTAGCTGTGTTCACATTGGTTGTGGTTATGCACTGTCACAAAGGTGTATCTTACCCTGTGCTGTGACATGGATGTTGAGCCTGCTATATATGCAGGTTCATGTGCATTCCCCCATACAAGATGTAGGCCAGTGTTGAGCCAGTTTGCCTGTAGCCTGCACAGTGCATTGTTATATGCCTAGCAGCTTAGTGTACTTAACCAGTGGGATGTCATGTGCGGATATTTGCCAGATGTACCACTGCCGAGCCTCCCTTAAATGTCATGTATGTCAGACAGACCAGTGGGATGCTGTACTAATGTATGTCAATATCTAGTGGGTAGTATGTGTCCATGGCACCCCTATACCAGCAGTCATTATGTGTCAGGCCAGACAGGAGTGTGTGAATCCAACACCTATGGTGCCAAATGTATACCAGTTGTTATGTGTTATACCCATCTACATGGCTACCTACATCCATATTGTCAGGCCTGGTACACATGTTTTGCACTAAGGGAATATGTGTATTCCTCTGGACTGTACAGGGTATGTCTGAAGTTCCATATATAGTGGCCAATATCTCTGCTGCACTCCACAGTGGCATTACATGCTAACAACAGTACTTTACAATGATTTCTGTAGGATGTTTGTCAGTAGCCAATGGCACACATGTTATAAGCAGATTTCGGCATCCACACACACCATGTCTGTGAAGACAATCCCAATGACAGTAGCAACAGTCTAGTAATATACCTGACATTCCCTTGCACTACGACATTGGGACTGTAGGGGCTGGGGTACAGCTACACTCCAAGCCCAGGACATATGGTGGAAACAACTATAAATCCCTACAGCATGTGACCGGGATCCTTTCACATTTCCTGTGTGATGGACATCTGTCCTGTGTGTGGGCATCAGTGATAGAGGCAGCAGGTAGCAATACCTCTTACAGGAGAACATGCACACTCAGAGCAGACACATATGTGTAGGAGGTTCAGGAACTACAGACAGACTGTGGGTAGAGTTGTGTAATGCTTTGCATAGTACTGGTGTTACAGGGTGTGTGTGTGTACATACTAGTGTACCTTGGAATCCAGTCTGCCTGCATAGGTCACTACTGTGGGCCTACCTCTTGCTGGACAGAGGTATGCCTATCATGTGCTGTCCATCTACCACACAAGCCCTGTGTCAGATGACACTGGCAGTGTGTGTGTTGCGCGCTACCAGTACATGGCTACATCCATGTCTATATCTAACCTCAATTCCCTGACTAAAGGTATGTTGCAGACTATCCTATAACATCAGCACCTTGCTTAGTGTATGGCAACAGTGTCCCATATATATTCTTGCGTTCTAGCCTCTGTCCCCCATCTACATACCAAGCTCTGCACATTTTCATGCTGTTGGGGGTTGTTCTGTAGTGGGCTGTGGGTATATCACACTGCTATTGCTGTCATTAGTACACTGTTGTTGTATCCCCCGCACATACACTGGGGCTGGGGCCATATATGTGTGGGCATAACCCACACAACACATGTGCGCCCTTATGCACTGCAGAGGCCTGTGTATGTAACAGTGGTATATGGTCTTGTATTACTGAGTCCAGGTGGGGAGCACCATAAATGACCTAGGCTGTTACAAATGTGGGGGTATCAGGGGTGAGCTGCCACAAGGTATGTGGATGTACAGTACCATATACTCCACCTATATTGCAACTACTAACATGACTTTGGGTACAGCAAGCCTACTGCCTCCTGCAATACAGACTGTTTTGTGCATTATGCCTTGTTATGTTCCAGGTGCAACCCATTTGATCACAAAATGTCTTTACCTCCTACGGAGATTGTACAGAGTGTAGATAGAGGCTGCTGAACTACAAAGTACTGCAGTACATACTGTTGATTGTGAGGTACTCTGTGGCCCAGTCTGTTGGCACTACTGTACATTCTGAAGGGCTTGGCTTGGACTGCAACAGTTGTGAACCTTTCCAGACTACTGTATAATTGTAACTGTTTCACAGTTACAGTACTCCGTTTATATGGTTGTCAGTATTTGAACAGCTATATGATATGGCATATAGAACCGTTATGGTACACAATTAGAGGGGTCCCATTTCTGCAAACCTGTGTGTGGTGTCTTTACTATGATCTTTTTATGGGTATATGTTGCAGGCAATGATTGACATTTTTATGTTTAGCCCATACAGTGTCCAGTTGTTCAGGTGTTAACTGTAGGCATACTGGCTGTTCCATATTGTGTGCACCTCCTAAATATGTATCAGACCGTACATATATCTGCATGTGTATGTGTAGCCACATGTGTATATATATATATATATATATATATATATATATATATATATATATACACACACACACACACACACACACACACACACACACACACACACACATCACAGTAGGGGGGTTGTGGGGGGCCCAGCCCCCCAGAGGGGGGGTGCAGGGAATCATGCCCTCCGCCATTACGATATGTATTCCAACTTGCAGTTCGAGTGTCAGTGAAGGTGCCTGTAGAACTGCAGTTTTCTTAATTGTGGTGCAGTAAGAAATGATGGGTTAGTCCTTTCTGTTTGCAGAAAGGGCCGTTCGAAGGAATAATTGTCCCCCTGTCAAAGGTGAACACATATATATATATCAATATAGGCATATATGGACATACATCGGTAGATGGAACTGGGAACATAACCACAACATATATGTCCACATGCACCATTGATGGGTTTGAGAGACCCAAACAACATACATCTGGCATGAATAGGTATCCCCCCAGCCAAATATGTCTGGCCTGCAATACAATACCAACCTTAGCAGATCCCATAAGCAGGACCCTACATGACAAGGGCAGTGCATGTTAACAGTACTCCATCCCACCTGTAGGATGTAAGGCTGGCATTACTAGCATGTCATGCAGTACAGTCAAGTGACATGTCATGCTTGGGGGAACCCCCTGGGCAGTTGACGTATGTAGCTGGGGATCCCTCATACAATCCAATAGCCCTACACCTGACAATGGTTTCACCAGTCTAGGCAAGGACATCCACAAACCCACCATGTCAGCTGGGAACTACCACCCAGTAGCCAGATGACCATGGTCTGCATGGACATGGAACATACCAACAATGAACCCATGGCCAATGTCACTGGTTATCTCAACACATGGGACCCCGGCAATGTTGGACTTGTCAAAGGCAGAGAATACAACCTGAACCTGGTATACCTCCTCAACCCAATCATGACAGGTGTAGATGAGGTTTAGGAGGTGCACAATGCCTGTGTAGATCATAGCAAGCTTTTGTACACCATCCCGCTTGTAGGAATGTGTGTAGTTGTTATGGGATCTACCTCCATTCACAGGATGTGTTTCCACCAGGACTGCTTGGCATATGCCAACATACCACAGGCACTGTCCCGTGGGCATACAGTCCTTCACAGGTCATAGATGTGTCAATGCCCTCCTCCACACTGTTGAGGTGTGCAGCACTACTGGGGTTGCTATAACTCACTGGGTGTGGCTGTTGTGGCCACGACTGCCATAATTACATTTACTGTTGCATCTATCCCCCCCACATAACTGTCTCTAATACTGTACAGTGTATGTAATCAGGTTGTTAGTTGTTGTCTACACCATTCACAGTAGTTGAGCGCCTCACACCCTCCTAAAGGTAGGGATATGCCACTGGCATTGGCACACACATGTTACTTATATGAGGATCGCAGTAGAGTGGGGAGAGGGACATACACCCTGCTGTTAACATGTTCAATGTCATCCACATTGCAGACTGCATATATAACACTGTGTGGTTGTGCCTATCCTGTCTTGGTGGGATTACATGTGCAACAGATGTGTTACCTGCACAGAGACATAACTCCATGTGTACAGTCCTGTACCTGTACTGCATCCTAACCAAAGGCACTGTGTGTTGTACCCAGCCATGGCATGTGTTCCACCCACTACACTTACTGGTGTCCACTGTAGAAGGCCTACTGACACCACTACACCCATCAGCCATGTGGCACATGGACAAACACAACACAGTCTGAACAGATACTGGTGACAACAATACAACATTGTTAATTAAAGCTATGATGCATCATGGCTGCACATCTACGCCTTCCAAGATATTAGCATTTCACTTGCTGACAACATGCTACACATCATTCCATTGCTACACTGTTGTACAGTCACGCTGTGCATCAGAACCATGTTAGCCGTTCCCTGCATCGATGTTACGGATGTCAGGCAGTAGCACAGGTATCATCATATGCACAGGGTGTGTTGATGGTTTGCCGGAGGCCTAGGCTGAGCCATACAATAGACAACATGTGTGTGTAGGAGCTGAGTATTGTTATGGGCCACTGATGATGTTGTGTGTGCAGGTATGGGGGTTGCCCTAGGTTAATTGTTTATGTGTGTGTGTGTGTGTGTGCCTGCATGCACACAGTTCCTCCATGTGGCTGCCCTATACAGGGAATTGAGGGACAGCTGTAGACTGTACCTGGCAGGGTTTTCAGTTCACCATCTCTGGCCATGGACACGGGACATGTGCCTGGCAGGGGTGCTACAGGCAATATCAGGTACAAAGCCAGACTGAGTACTGTCCCCCATGTTTGACAGGCATCCACTGGATCCAGGTCCCTCCTGGGACTGGCCAGGGCCATGCGCACTTGGTCTGCTTTGACTGGTTGTGGACAGCACCCCCCACAGTGCTGGGGTTGGTACTGCCACTAAAGGAGTGGCTGTGACTGTTTGGATGTCCACGGCGACCTCCAGCTCCTGGTGTTGCTGGCATATGTCCACGTGACCATCGCAGCCATCCCACCCTATCCTGATGTATGAACATGACATTTTGGATGAGTTCCAATGTCTCACCCCACCGTCTATCCATGACCTCGGTGTAATTACGGATGGCACCTGCTAGGTCATGGATGCTGTCAGTTACAGAGGTGTGATGAGACCTCTGCACCCTTAGACCCTGCCTGGTGTACCGTTTGATTTACAGTTTACAGTAATACAATACACATATCAGTCTCCTTCCAGCATTCATGCCTGTGCCTCCATGACAGTCTGGAACATGCGTGTGGTTGTAATAGATGTTGCACGTCTGCCAGGTGCATGATGACCAGCAGTGCTCCTATGAGCACCCCTGCACATCTGCCTATGTGATACCCCACCAGACATCTGGCTATGGCTGCTGTGTCCTGACACACGTGCCATAGATACAACACTGTCCTGGCCCATGCCAACCATAGGCTGTCCCTCAGCTAGGGCCAATGGTGATGAGGTGTGTAGAGGCAGTGTGACTGTGTTTGTGGATGGTGTGGATACATGTGGGTTGTCAATTGCTGGCTCAGCTGCAGCCCCTGATGACCATTCCTGTGCCTCAACACACCTATCTTCATGGTCACTGTCTGTATCAGTGACATCAGATTCCCTGCGAGGGGGGACCCAGCCCCACCTCTCCACCTCTGAGGGGAAAACAGGGAACAGACTGTAAGACCTGTACAACACCGCTAAACAGTAAATACACACACACACACACACACACACACACACACACACACACACACACACACATACACACACGTGCAGACATGGCCACACACACAGACATACACACATGCAGTCGATATACATGGCAACCCATACACTACACCAGACAGCACCACAGACAGCTCTCACAACCCCATAACACACACACAATAACAGGCGATGGTGCAGTACAGTATCACACACATACATGTAATTGCACACATGTCAGCATGCAGGACATGTGGGGCAGAACAGCATGCAGTGCAACTGTAGTCAATCCATGTTACCAACATCATACATAGCTTCTGTTTGTAGGTGATGGCCCTCCCTCTGGAACCCACTGCACCCATGTCCACAGCATTGCTGTGCATCTGTTCAGCACCCTGACATCTACTGTGCACCATACCTCACTGGTGTGCACACCATTTCTGGATGTGTCTCTGTGTGTCAGGTGAGTTCCCACTGCTGCTCACAGCCTCTGTGTGTTCCTAGATCACGTGTGGACACATGTGTTTAGTGACTGCTTGATGTGAATTCACATACGTCATCACCAGTGGTGCATGTATGAGTGTTAGATTACCATTAGACCAACCACAGAGACATTGTACTGTACCTATGGTGAGTTTAAAGACCATTATTGACCATGATTGGGCCCTGGCTGATGTTGCCTGTGGTACACAAAGGGTCATAGGTGAGTACTGTTCTATTGGTCCTGGGGCCTACATAAGCCTAGCCACAGGTGTTTCCTGCCATGCACTGCCCACTAATGTTATTCCCCTGTGCCCCTGTCAGCCTGTGACACACACTTGCTACCCAGGGTGTATTCCCCATTTCCCATCCATTTGCCAAGTGTTTATGTCAAGAGGGCCAATGAGTAGCATTACCTGATGTGTATGAGTAGTCCATTCCAGAGTGTGGCGATTCCCCAGAACAGGGCCCTATCCCTCCAGTATGTTCTGTGTAATGTGTTGATTAGGTTTAGGACCCTGGAGTATGTGTTAGCAGATGGAGTGGGATGTCGTTATATGTAGCATGTTCAACTGCTCTGTGTGTGACATAGCTGTGTATGTTGAGCAGATGTCAGCTGTGCCTGAGCAATGTGCACTGGAGTGTAGCCACAGTTGTCTGAGATGGACTGTGTATTGCATGTGTCTGAGGCTGGTAATCCCATTAGTGAGGTGTGTGCTGTGTCAATGCACATGTACAACATGCATTATGGGTAGCTGTGTTAGATGTGTACATGGCCTACACCTTAGCTATTACATGCACAGTAAATTGCCAAGCATAACCTTAAACCATACTCACTGGCATCCGGCCATTGCCTTGCTGGTATCCTAGAGGTACCTACATTGACATGGGATAGAGTGGATGTCAGTGGCCACAGCTGTGGCATTGCTACAGGGTGGCTGCAGTCCGCAGTACTATGGTTTATGCATTATAGGTTCTTAGGTTCATAGGTTTATACTAGGCTATCAGCCCTAGGACCTATACAAGCCTAGCCATAACAATTCCCTGGCTATTTCTTCCCACACTATTTACTTCCCTGGACCCCTGTCTAGCAGGGCGACTGACATGATCCCCGGGGTGAATTTCCTTTCTCCCATCCAATCGTTAAGGTTCCTTCTGAAGAGGGCCAAAGAGGCACTCTTCTTGACATGTATGGGCAATCTATTCCGGAGTCTGGGGAGTCTCTGAGTCAGGAACCTACCCCTCCAGCATGTTTTGTTTATTGTGATGACAAGGTTTAGATCCCTGGAGCATGTGGCTCTGAGGGATTGGGATTTCTTTAAGTGTAGCATGTCCAACAGCTCTGGGTTTGACATGGCATTGTATGTTAAGCAGAGATCGCCTCTGAGTAGACGATATGTGACAGAGTATAGCTGGAGTTTTTTAAGGCGGTCAGCGTAGGGCATCTGCTTTAGGCCTGTGATTCTTTTAGTGAGGTATTTCTGCGGCCTTTCCAGTTGTTGCAGATGTCTTGCGGGGTACATACCAAACAGGGCATTGTATTCTATAATGGGTCTAATGAGGGATGAGTACAGTGGGACAATGACCTCCTTTTTCCTGGATGAAAAGCCCTTAGTGATGAGGTGTGCCACATAGAAGGATTTCCTGACTGTTGTGGTGATGTGGTTATCGAAGGTGAGACACTGTCCACCTGTGTCCCCAAGTCTCTTATCACACTTTCAGTGTTTAGTGTACCTATATGGTAATTCATGGGTACATGTTTTTCCAAAAGGGGATAACTATACATTTCTTGGCATTAACTTGAGCCCATGGCTCTTGCACCAAGCATCTGTTTCTGTAAGACCCTTTTGTAGAGTATCCACATCATTTGGGGATTCAGTAATGGCTCCCAGTTTGCAGTCATCTGTGAACTTTGTTAACCAGAGCCCCTTAGTGTTGGCCTGTACTTCAGAGAAGTAGATGCCAAACAAGAGCGGTCCCAGGACTGAACCCTGAGGTACTCCACTTGTCACTTGTCTGGAGGTGGATTTGGAGTCTGCTACTTTTACAGTGTGGGTTCTATCAGTAACCCAGTTAGCAACCCATTAGGTGATGTAAGGATTAATGCCCAGCTTAGTAAGTGTATATATGATTCCAGAGTGGGGGATGGTGTCAAAGGCCTTGGCAAGGTGTAGATAGGCTGTGTGAACCACATTATCCTTGTCCATGGCTCTGGCGACTGATTTGAAGAAGTCAATCAGGTTCAGGAGACAAGATCGGCCCTTCACAAACCCAAACTGGGTGGGTTCCAGTGTTTTAAGGTTGCCAATGTCTTTGTTTATAAGTTCCATGATAATACGCTCCATGGCCTTGCAGATAAGGCTTGACAGACTGATAGGATGGTAGTTTCCGGGATCCAAGGTGGATCCCCCCTTGTGGAGTGGGATAACTGTAGCTCTACACCACTCAGTGAGCACAAAACCTGAGGTGAGGCTATGATTAAACATGACACTTAGGTGAGGTGCTAGTTCATATTGTAGTTCATGTAGTACACAGCCCGGGATGTCATCTGGTCCTATGGATGCTGTATTCTTAGCTTTGGAGAGTGCATTTTTTACCTGTGTGGCTGTTATTACCAGAATTTGGCAATCTTTCAGTACTGAGATGGGCCATTTAGGGGGTGAGAGGGGGGTGAAGTTGGTGCTGAATCAATCTGCCAGAATATTAGCAAAATCCTTAGGATCAGTATATTTAATGCCATTCTGTTTTAGCTCAGAGCAGATATGAGCATTGCCATTTAGATTCTTGATCTAGTTATAGAATGCCTTGTGGTTGTCTTTGGAATCTTTGGCAATTTTATTTTTGTAACTAGCTTTGGAGGATTTTATGAGAGATCTCAGTTTCTTACTGAGGCTGGTAAGGGAGTTTTTTGCATCCTGGGATGCTTATCAGTACTACACAGCAACATACCCCACATCTCACACATGCATGGTCTACCTGTACAGATGCATACACTACAGTAGTCTACTGATATGCCCTGGAACCTTACCTGCATGCTCAATGTGTGGTGTGTGAGTAGCACCCACCTCCATGACCGTATAGGTCTGGAGCTCATGCGGGGGCGGGCAGGTGCTACCAGGCTGATGAGCAGCTCCTCCACTCTGGTGAGGGGGTTGGATGTTATGCCCCCCCCCCTGTTGTAAGGTGGTCACCCCGCACAGTAGCGGCATGACATCGTACTTGCCGGAGCAGGTCACTACAATGGTGGTGGACCTGCTCATAAGTTCGGCTGTGCAACCCCACCTCATTCACCCTGCAGACCACATCAGTCCAAATGGCTGTTCTCTCCTGCTGGTCCATGCTTGTCCATGAGAAGAGCAGCTGATAGTTGTGGATGATGCTGGTGATGACGATCTCCTCCTCAGCGGCACTGTATGTGGGGTTTCTTGGTTGTGCAATACTCCCTGAAAGACATAATGATGGAAATATGTCTGAGCAACTTATATGTCAAGTTTACAATAATACAATACACATATCAGTCTCCTTCCACCATATCAGCTCCAACATAATGTTCACACTATGCTAGTGGTATGTGTCCAGTATCTGTACCATTGGGTGATATATTGTATTGTACAACACTTTCTGCTATGTGGTTATAGACATGCTCCCTGTGTGGACACTAGAGTTGCAGGGCTGTTAAAGGGTATTTCACCTGCATGCCATTGTGCCTCAATGTTTCCACATATGCATGTGGTAGGCCTGCTTTGTGATTGCAACACATCTGCCATTCTGTAGTATTTGGGATATCTAGGCATGATGTTGGACATGTTCTGGGATTGTGTGGACTATTACAGCCCAAATATGTTCCATGACAGTTACACACCAGTATGTGTAGGGGTTATTTGCCAGCAGGAACACCACTCCAATCTAATGTGCACATTACCAGTCCACATCACATCCATGGCCCATTATCTACTGTCCCATCACTACTTTCATGTGGAACCACCCGAGGGGTTGTTGACCCCCCCCATGGAGCATACACAGACATGTGCCTGTCACCCAGGTAGGTCGCAGGTATTGGGCATAGGGAGGTGCACAGTGACATGGGGTATGTGCTACATCACCTGGAGGCATGCAGTACACATGCACAAGGTTTGACATGCATGTCCATCCTGCCTAGCACACAGCCCAGACACCTTTATGTCCATGTAAGTGCTGTCATGACTGTCCATGGGTGGGCACCATGTTCACTTTGTTCCCATGTGGGGGCTCAATGGCCTCCACATTCGAAATGTAACTACCTGTCCACAGTGTTTAACCACCACATGTGTCATATACCAGCCTTGTATGCTGTCTTGTTTGTCACCCAACCAGACCTACATACCAATATGTGCATAATACCCTTCACCAACATATATATATCCTACCATCCCATACAATTGCACTGTATTCCCAACATGGGACACACACCTCACTCCACACTCCATCTTACAGACATGTACTGGTGTGTAGGTATGTTGTGTATTGATGTGTGATGTTCTCTCACACATGTCATGGCAGGGAAAATGTATATATATTTTTTATATCTGTACATACATACATATATATATATATATATATATATATATATATATATATATATATATAAAAGAAGCCTCCAAATCCCAGATGAACAAATATGAATAACCACAAACCCAAAACGGAAACTGATAAGCGTGCACCAATGTGCATAAGTCACTTAAACAGATCTTCAAAGCTCGTATACAAAGCCAAGGTTGGCGTCTGTAGTACAGATATTTTACAACCACTTACTGTATGTCCACAGTCAAGCCTGTATAACCACAATCAAGTTAGTAGAGTCCTGGCGTTCAAACAAACTGGCAAACACTTTCAGTAAATGCTTTCTATAAATCCACAATGAATCGATGAAACCATTCGGTTCAGATCAGAACAGACGTTTAATAGTAAGCGCTTTCACGGCTAAGAGAAGCCGCTTCTTCAGACAAACAACGAAGCGCCATTGAAGCGCCAAATTTAAACAAAGCCTTGCAAATGCTTGTGTCCCCACCCACCAGCATTCAAAGGAGTTTTAAAGTGCCAGTGCACAATTTATTAGCATTACTACTGCAAAGCCCTTAAATTAAAAACAAATTTATCAGTATACAATAATGTATGAAGATTATTTCATTGTACAAATAGGCTATATGTAAGATACGTGTATTATCTTTTTTCCACACATGCATACAGTTCATTTTCTGTGTTTTTGTGTTTTTGGCATATGTGTGGGCTTATGATTTATTTAGCTTTATCTAGTTCTTGCTTAGTCAATGTCCACATGGGGCACGTTAATGGGCATAATTGATTAGTTCCACATATGTATGTATGGATGATCTTTTATTATATTATTTTGATATTTTCACATTTTTATATATGCCTATATGAGATTTTTAATAATGTATACCTTTATTTTTTATTTTCTATATTTTTATTTCTTATTTTTTATTATTTTTTATTCTTTATTAAATATAGAGCTTGTGGTACAGATTTATATATTTGTTTAGATTAGTTATTATATAGTACCACATTTCTATCACATGCCATTATTTTATATGTATGTTATATGTATAAGTGATTGTGGTTTTTAGGCATATTTTGTACGAGTATATTTTAAATACAGCATTATTATATATTTTTATACATACATTATTGTATGCTGATAAATTTGTTTTTAATTTAAGGGCTTTGCAGTAGTAATGCTAATAAATTGTGCACTGGCACTTTAAAACTCTTTTGAATGCTGGTGGGAGGGGACACAAGCATTTGCAAGGCTTTGTTTAAATCTGGTGCTTCAATGGCGCTTCGTTGTTTGTCTGAAGAAGCGGCTTCTCTTAGCCGTGAAAGCGCTTACTATTAAACGTCTGTTCTGATCTGAACCGAATGGTTTCATCGATTCATTGTGGATTTATAGAAAGTATTTACTGAAAGTGTTTGCCAGTTCGTTTTGAACGCCAGGACTCTACTAATTTGATTGTGGTTATACAGGCTTGACTGTGGACATACAGTAAGTGGTTGTAAAATATCTGCATTACGGACGCCAACCTTGGCTTTGTATACGAGCTTTGAAGATCTGTTTAAGTGATTTATGCACATTGGTGCACGCTCATCAGCTTCCGTTTTGGGTTTGTGGTTATTCATATATATATATATATATATATATATATATATATATATATATATATATATATATGTTGACATACACACACACATATATCTGTCTATATATATATATATATATATATATATATATATATATATATATATATATATTGACATACACACACACACATATATCTGTCTGTATAAATATATATATATAATATATATATATATATATATATATATATATATATATTATATATATATATATATATATATATATATATATATATATATATATATATATATATATATATATATATATGTGCATATATGTGTAGCTATCATTTTGTGTTGCTTATATACCTATATAAATGTATAACTGTCCGAAGTTCTGTATACATACACAGCTGTGAGTATGTATCAAATATATATATATATCTGTATGTGGGGTGCATACGAACATCTGGACCACACTCGTGTACCCTCTTTACTTCACAGCTGAACTGTTCTGCCTTGGCTGCAACACAGACAAGTGTCACTTGTGAACACAGAATAATATTATGGGGGTATATATGGTGACAAATTTTAAATAAGCATATTATACTGCTATGGCAGCTGGGTATGCTATGCTACACTTTAACATGACTGTCCTGCAGCTGGTGTGGTCTCTCACCCGTGTGTCTATCATGGCGGTATTAATACTCCCACCAGCTGCTGGCCACAGTAATTTACAGAACACAGATATCATGGGTCACATCTTTGCCATTCACTGCTGGTCTGCACATTTGACGGGTATGTCCCACTGCCCACAGGGACTGATACTACTGTCCAGTGCAGTTGTTGAG